>NC_046312.1:63798638-63993960 GCF_009819535.1 Lacerta agilis | reverse complement strand
GCAGAGTTCAGTGGGGTGGGTGGCCAGCCAACCAGAGGAGTCCTCTGAGGTGTAACCATCTGAGGCAAGTCAGCATCTCAAGTCAGGTCCCATCCTAGGATTGCATAACACCAATCCGTGTGGTCAGACAGTCCACCAGGGTCAGGAATCCAAGTATCAGGGGGTCAATATAAGCAGGAATCAGTAAGAGTAGGCCAGAAACTACAAGCGTTGTTACCAGCATCTGACTGCTGTTGGAAGCTCTGCTTAAGAAGGCTGAAGCCGCTGGTCGCATCAGTGCCTTCTCCTCTGTGGTCCCTTGAAGGCCGATCAGTTACAGGGTGGTCACTCTCCACCTTCTCCCCCTTTGAGCTGCTGTTCAGCAGGTGAAGCAGACTTCTGGCCTATGACATGCTCTCCTCCCTGCAGCTTTCCCCAGAGCAGATTGGTGTGTGAGCCTACACAGTACTCAATAAAGATGTACCTCTCATCTAAAGCCTTCAAGTGCTGAAACACACAATATTGGAACAGTATTGGAGTCATCACAGCCTGTGAACCCTGACATGCTCTGAGTGGTACAGACATACACAAACAGTGAGAGTGGAAAAGAAAGCCTCATCCACTGGCACCCACATCTGCCCATGCTAGTGGATCAGAAAGATTTCACAGAACACAGATTTCCCAACGCAGTGCCCACAGGTGCCAGTGCCACCCACCAGTATCTCTGATGCCCGCAAAGGGTCTCAGTATATATCCGTTCAAAAAATCAACATTGCAAGAGGGACTGTTTGCATTGGCTTGGCCTCTCCTACATTCATTATGTCTCCTTACAATTACAGTTACCTGTTCTGCCTTGGATGCCTGCATTGGACACAAACTCACCTTCCCTTCCCTTCCCTTCTAAACAGCCTTGAAGAAGGCCGTGGTGTGGCCCCTCTTGAAGAAGCTGCCCTTGGATCCAGTGTTTTAGAAAACGTCCATCGAGTCTTCAATGTTCCTTTCCAGGGCAAAAGTGATCAAAAGTGTGGTGGCCAGCTAGCTACAGGTATGGCCGGAAGAAGCAGATTATTTTCAACCCATTTCAATCTGGCTTCAGGCCTAGTTTAGCACTGAAACAACCTTGGTTGCCTAGACTGGATGAGCTCTCTTGGGAGAGAGATGAGGGAATGCAACCCTGTTGGTTCTCCTTGACTTCTCAGCAGCATTTGACACCATTTATTTATTTATTTATTTATTTATTTATTTATTTATTTTCATTTATAAAAGTATCTCATAACACCAGATCATAAAATATACAGGTAGTATATTATAAAACATATAGCACCCAACAATAGCATCATCAAAGTGACCATGGAATTTAGAACTAATAGGGTACCCCCTATCCCACACCACAGAGCTATAATTATCATAGCGGTTTAACCATCCTCCCCAGATGAACTCTGGGAATTGTAGCCCTGTGACAAAAATAGAGGTCTCCGAACAACTCTCACCACCCTTAACAAATTACAGTTCCAGGATTCTTTAGGGAAAGCCATATCTGTTGTCATGGACTGGCTGGATGCAGAGGAATGGTGGGAAGTGCTAGCTGGGTAACCCCCAAGGGCAGAAGGCTCAGAGCCAGGGGCATAGCTGTCAACCTTCCCCTTTTGCGGGAAATTTCCCCTATCAGCCCTATACTTTAGACTATAGTACTGATAGGGGAATTTCCTGCAAAAAAGGGAAGGTTGACAGCTATGGCCAGGGGATTGATGGTGGGGTGACAATGAGTGGTCAGAGGGAGAAGGGGGAGAAGACTGGGAGGAGGAGAGGTTGGAAGCTCAAGTGGTAACAGGGTTTAGTGAGCAGGAAGAGTCTGTGGCAGAGAGCAGTCTAGACCCAGAGGAAGAAGAGGAGGCTGGAGAATAGGGGAGCCAAGAGGCAGAGATGAGGCAGGCTGCTGAAGAAGCCAGGGGGTCTCCCCTCCCTGCTGAGACCAACTCCATTTTCCCTGGTCTCCCAGAACCAGAAGAGGTATGAAGAGGGAGGAGCAAAGACAAACATTGTGACAGAGTCTCAGATTGCTTGGGAAGAACCTGGGGGAGAAGGAGGAGGAGGAGGAGTTTGGATTTCATATCCCGCTTTATCACTACCCGAAGGTGTCTCAAAGCGGCTAACATTCTCCTTTCCCTTCCTGCCCCACAACAAACACTCTGTGAGGTGAGTGGGGCTGAGAAACTTCAAAGAAGTGTGACTAGCCCAAGGTCACCCAGCAGCTGCATTTGAAGGAGTGGAGACGCGAACCGGGTTCCCCAGATTACGAGTCTACCGCTCTTAACCACTACACCACACTGGGGAGGAAGGGACTTAGACAACCGTGGGGCAAAATCTGCCAGGACAAGTTGCTGTGCTTGCTAGGCCTGGCCTCCTGAGCAGACCTTGATTTCTAGAATAAAGAGTTAACTTCACTTACAATGTGTGATTTATTGCTGACCTGCTTCTGACACCTGCTCCTGACACTGTTTACAGTGGCATAATATGCCTTTAAATGTATAGCGCGGATGAAGCCTAAGTCTCTTATGTTACCAATTGTAACAGTAACATGCACTGTCTTTCTCCTTTCTGTCATTACATTTCCTATTGTTCAGCACAAAATATGCTATAGTCTCTACAAAATGAGTAGTTTCAGCTTGAAATCTTCAGTGAAAACTACTCTTCCACTAGAATAACAGGATAAAGTTGTAGCTTTCTCTGGAACCTCAGGATGCAAATTAACGTACAATCACTACTACATGTGAATAATCAATATTCTGCACTATAATAACCTTTAGAGGTAAATTAAAATTTGCATATTTGAATTAGCAGTAACTGTAAAAGGCGCCTTTGTACTTGATTAAAACTCTTCAAACTGACACATCGAAAATACATAATGTATTTCAGTCATACTCATTCTCAATGCTGCCAAAAAATGGAAGAGTGTTTCTTTTCTGATAGCTGCCCAAGTCCTATAATCACTTAAGCCACTATCTTAAAGCTAGCTGCATTGATGATCTTTCCTAATTATTCATGCTGTATTAGGGAATGTGTGATAAATAGAAATTAATTCTAAAAACTTTGTTGCTTTACCAACTCCCTTTTTTTAAAAGAAAGAAAGAAAAGAAAAGTGCTTGGAGTCTTTTCAACTTTGCTTCACGTCTTGGGAGTAATAATTATCTAAATATTATGTTGTCACTAAAAAGTTTTGGCGAACAAGTGTAATAGTAATAATTTATTATTGCGGTCAAAGCGAACAAGTGATTATATTCCTTACTTTCCCCCTGCCCTTTCTACTTCTGAGTGCCTGCTATAATACCAGAAGCCTCTAATATCCTTGTAATTACAGTGGAAACATGCAAAATTATCTTTTTTTATAAAAATGTAGCTAATATTTTAAGATATGGATAATACTCTTTGAAGACGAAGAAAAATTACAGCTGTAGACCAGGGGCCAAATCCAATCCTCAGATTATGACTTTATCAATCCCCAAGTAGATCCCAGTAAAGCTTCTGATCCCAACCCTTCAGCACCACACTAATAATAATAATAATAATAATAATAATAATAATAATAATAATAATAATAGCTTACAAAACACCCTATACAAATCTATTCAGAAGCAAGGCCTGCTGAGTTTCATTGGGCTTTCTCCAGCATATGTAGGTATAGGATTACTCAGGCTTGGGTTGCAACTCTAAACACACTTACATGGGAGTATGTCCCATTGAGATCAGTTGAGGCTTACTTCTGAGTAGACATACATAGGATTGCACCATTCATCACTTTGACTCAGAAGGCTCTTTAACCTTTTCTCTTATTTCTGATGGTAACTGCATATTATCATAAAAAGTACAACCTCAGTCAGAAGAACTCCTGAAGTGAACAAGAGCTCTCATTATGACTGGTGCTGAACGAGCAGAACAATAAATCAGGATTTATCAAGAGCAATGTACTTTCAGTTGAGTGTTTCCCAATTTATATAGTTCATGCTTCAAATTCCACTGAGATTTGGTAAATGCACCGGGGGATGTTGTTCACATTCACCACGAATTTCTAAAGCTGTGAAGGGCAGTTTGGATTATTTCTTAAGAAAGGAAATCTTTATTTTCTTAGATGCCTTCCTACAAATTTTCCATATTGCCAGTCATTTAATTCACTTATGGCAATTGTGGAACCCACTTATAAAGATTTACAAAGCTGTGCAGGACAACTTACATTGTTTGGTAAGAAGGATTTTTCTTTTTTACATTCTTAAGCTTTTCCACATTCTCCGTATTACTGCTTACTTAAATCCATTATGGAGCCAAGCTGTAAAGATTTGTCACTCAATTCAGCGAGAAAAAAGCATGCGGTTCTTTAATTCTGCGCAACAACAATTGCTAGAACAATGTACTGAAAAGTGTACAACAGAGTGTTTTTGAAGGTTAAAGCACTTTTGAACAGAATTAAAAACAATATTGTACAAAATTACATGTTCAGAACTACCAGGGCAGGTTTATGGCACCCTCTTACTACGTGTGGGTGTATCTGGGCTGTCACCATTCTACTTTATTGCTGTCTGCTATTTTGCAAGTGGAAAATGGTAACTCTTAAGTTGTCAAACCCTCTCCCCATTCCCTTGCATACTCCAAACAGATGCTTAAAGAGCCTGTATGGGGCTTCAACAATTATGGTATTCAGGCGTCTATTTAGTTGCTTAATAATACATATTTAAAAGTTGAAGGGGGTGGAGATTTTCAATAATGTACCCTACTCCATGTGAAAGCGTGCATCAATTGATACATTAGCAACAGTATTGATTACACATGTAGAACATACATTGATTATTCATATGAAATAATCATACTCACTCCAGCATCTCTCTCTATCATTAGATGTCCCATTCCCATAAAATGCATTTGTATGTTGTTGTTGATGTGTTCTATTGCTTTTCTGGTGCAATTCTGGTGCAACCGCTGAAGTATTGGTTAAGGTTGGGGGGAAACGATGCAGACAGTGAATTTAGTCTGTTCTTAATGTCCAGATGTATTCTGAAGAGAGCTTCTTTGCCCTGAATTTTTTCCTCAGCTCAGAATTTACTGTACATGTATAACAATATGAGCTTAGGTTTTGATTTTGTATCTGTCTGCTTTTGTAACCATACCTGACGTGGATAGCATTCAAAGTCAGAAGTGGACTATGCTACTTTTTTTTAATAAAATGGTGCTTGACAAAAAAGGCTTTGTAACCAGGACCAGTGCTTTTTTTTTCTTTTAAAAAATATGTTTAGGGGTACTCTCATTTTGACTCAAGAAAATCACCGAGAAAGGAAATGAGGCCACCATTGGAGGTGGTGACAATGAAACTGACCAATCACCGTGCTAGATTCCAACTCCTACTTCAAACATTAAACGCTTGCTTCCGTCTGAGACTCAGGAAACACAGTGACAGGAAATGAGGCGGCAATTGGGGGTAGTGCTATTCAATGAAACTGAAAATTCACCGTGCCAGAGAAGAAACTAAAAATCTTAATTTTTTTAGTTTCTTCTCCCATTAGATTCACAAAATATTTAGAAGTATGCGTACCCTGAGTACCCCCAGAAAAAAGCACTACCCAGGACTAAATTTTAAAAAATAGGAATGGGAAATTACTCTGGATTTGCTCTGCAAACCAACTGGCTTAGGATTTTCCAAATTCATAGTAGTGTTCATGGCCACCATGATCCTTGACTGGGTGAGTGGGAAGGGAGTATTCATCAGCTGGAGTCCTTCAACTCTTCTCTAGCTAAACAAGACTCCATGACTGGCAAGAAAAGGGAAGCAGGGAGAAGGAAACAAGTTCAAACATCATGGGGGTACATTCCAGTCTTCCTTCAGTTGCTCATGTACTGGGTGGATGGGGATGGGTGGGTTCCAAGTTGTAGCTCAGGACTTTGGTGCTGAATGAATGCTTCCTCCAGTTGCACAGACAAAGCAATGCCTTCTCCCACTCTGATACAACATTTCTAAGGAACATTGCAAGAACGCACATCCAAGAAAGGAATGTAAGGGCAAAGAATTTTGATCAAGTGGGGAACTTTTGAAAATAGGCACGTGGGTGTTTTAAAGCATCCTTGACAACATTTGTAATTGCTGCCTTGATCTCAAATCGAGCTGAGTGGAGTTCACCCAATGTTTAAAGAAAATCCTCTTTCCTTTAATCGCTGGGCAGAAGAGATCAATATACTAGCCAGTGACTGCTGTCTGTTGGAGGCTAAGAAACCATCCATCAAAAGCTGCTGCAACTACTCAACCATTTTGCCTCAGTGAGGTGTCTTTTTCAAAACCTTTGGCATATATGTTTTAGTGGTCTAAACATTTGCACAGAAATGAATGGCAGAAATAATTTCTGTTGGAAAAAGAAAGAGGCAGTAGACTATGACACCATTAGTAGGAGCGAATAAAGAATTCATTGGATACTGAGGTCTACAGTGTCTCCTGCTAGGATGAAGCAGCTTTCCTGTTTCCCATGTAGACATCTTCAAATGGGCAGGGGTGATGGGAATTGTATTCCAGCAACATCTGGAGGGTCACAGCCTCCCCATCCCTCACCTGTGGATTTGCGACAAATGGCTCTTTCCTCTGTTATTAGTGCAGCTATTGAAGTGAATGTCTTCTTTTGATTTCTGTGGCAAAGGGGGAAGGACCATAAGTGGTAGCTACTGGTGTGCCAGACCCCATAACCTAGCTTTGTGAAACACTTTGTGCGCTTTGAAAGAGGCAGCCACAAAGGAAAGACCATATTTCAGAGTGGGAGGGGAAGAGTTTATATTTAAAAAAAACCACCCCTTTATGGGGGATGGTGCTTACCTTGTTAAATGTGTAAGGGGTGTTCCTGTGCAGCATGGCATGACACTCCACTTCCCCCCTGCTTTCTGTGGTTCAGGCACACCTGACAGCCAGGAAGGAGCCAGGGGATCTGTAGAGCCAGCAGTGGATGGTGGGGTGGAGTGGTGGTGCTCACCTGACCTCCCAACACCTGAGTCAGTGTTGCTTATCTGGGAAGGAGAGGACAAAGTGGAAAGGGAGGTGCAAGGCATTGGGGAGGTTGGCATGGCACAAATGCACCAGTGGAGTCAATCTGGTGCTTCTGCCACTATGTTTGCATCACACCGACATCCCCACCATCTCTCCTTCCACTAAGCAGCAGTGACTTGGCCGTGGGGAGGTCAGATGTTCTCTACTGCTCTGCTATAGTGTCTGCTACTGCGTGGAGCACCTGGGAAAAGAATGCCCCAGCCCCCCCCCCCCAGCTAAAAGGGTGTTATTTTATCTGTAGAGAGGGAATGTTCTGTTCTCAGGCATTCTACAGGCAGCATCCCCATATGCTCATAGTATTTAGGCAGCTGGGAAGGCTGCATCCAGAGCATCTAAGATCTGAGCAACATAATACTGAGTAAAAAGGAGGAGTGGGAAGCCAGGCGAGTGCTGTACTGCATGGAATTGGGACATGGGTGGAGCTGTGGTCTAAACCACTGAGCTTCTTGGGCTTGCCGATCGGAAGGTTGGCAGTTCGAATCCCCGTGACAGAGTGAGTTCCCATTGCTCTGTCACAGCTCCTGCTAACCTAGCAGTTGGAAAGCATGCCAGTGCAAGTAGATAAATAGGTACCGCTGCGGCGGGAAGGTAAACGGGGTTTCCGTGCACTCTGGCTTCCATCACAGTGTTCCATTGCGCCAGAAGCGGTTTAGTCATGCTGGCCACATGACCCAGAAAGCTGTCTGTGGACAAACACTGGCTCCCTGAGATGAGCGCCGCAACCCCCGTAGTTGCCTTTGACCAGACTTAACTGTCCAGGGGTCCTTTACACTTTACCTTACTGCACGGAGAAACTTAAAGCAAGAACACTGCTAGGCCACCTCACAACTTTAATCAACCAACTTCCAACATTCCTCCCTGAAATTCTTCAGCCACTTCACCCACACCCTGCAAAACTTGGAGGCAATTGCCCCCTTCCCCTTTCAAATGTTCAAAAATTTATGGGCCATAAAGATTAACCCAGCACTATGCAGAACACTTGCTTGAAATTCAAAAGTGCTCCCCCCCCCCTCTGGTAAATCCAGACTTTAAAAATGAAAAGAACAGGGAATAGATGATGGAGAAAATCTGTTCCTTAGAGTCTGGGGACCTCATGACATTCAGAATAAATTATATTGGGCTAAATGGACCAAAATCCTGAGCAGGTACTTTGTGTACCCAGATTTGTGTACCAGAATTCAGCCTGTCATTCTTAGAAGCATTTTATTTTATTTTTTTAATATGGAGCCTAATGCCTTCTTTGAAAACAAAATAAAAACAATAAATTCCCAGAAAGAGGCTAGAATAGACCTTTGCACAAATGAAAACAAAACACAGAGACCTCTTGTTTACACGGTCAGGCCGAAAGTTGTGGAATGCTGTTCTTGCAAATAGATGGAGATATAGCCTAACTCTATATTTGGTTATTGTCAATGATTTCTAATGTCTTTCCCCCCCTGGAAGTGCTTGAAACGAGGAGGCGCTATATATATATATATATATATATATATATATATATATATATATATATATATATATAACAATATCTCACACGCAACAGGGCACAACTGCAAATACAAATGGTGCTTAGCATTGCTTAGGGCTCTATGAGGAAATCAGTATCAATTGCAGCCTAGTCATGCAGTAAAGCTCCTCCAAGCGTTCTTTTGCCACCACTGATTGTGAGAAGAAGTCATGATCAAGTCGTCTCCTCGCAATCGAGTTAATGTTATGCAAGGCTACCATGGCACATAGGAATGTGATAGAAAATAGACCATGGAATCAGAATTATTCAAATACACCCTTGGAAAGAAAAACACAAGCAGAAATTTCCCAGCACAAGAACCCCAAATTAGCTCATCAATGCTAAAGAAATAGTTAATGACAGGGGGTCATGTTTCTACAGTTTATCCCAGAAATATTGTACCTTGTTGATTATGGAGTATGTATTTCCTGTACATACCTTTTAGTATGCCTCAGTGATTTGGTTGTTCACCTCCATATCCTACAATTCTATGCTAATAAGACTGAACGTGTGGAGACCTGCATTTATTTTCTTGTTTATTTGTTTAGTGGAGATTAGGCAGGGTTTGCCTTTAACTGTGAACTGAATCAACTTTTCCCGCGCAAGTCTGTATTGATGTTTGATGCCTTTTGCTTTTGTGGTTATTGTACATTCTCCTGAGCTCCTTTAGAGAAAATGCAACTCATAAAGGAGCTCAGGACAATATGCAATAGCAACAAAAGCAAAATGCATCAAACATCAATACAAACTTGTGCAGGAAAAGTTGACTTCACCACCTTTACTGCTGGGTCTAATTGTTTACACTCTCTGAGGACTCCGGCTTTTAATGTGCATGCTTACTGATGAGGCCATCTATGTTCTGTGAGTACAAAGTGCTTTTCTGTGTGAAACTTAGCAGCAGGGTGCTGGCAGATGGAAGTGGAGGCAAAAGATAAGCTAAAATGTTGTTTTTATGATTGTGGTTATTAATGCCAAAGGATAGCATTTGGACCAAAAAAAAAAAGGAACCAGCCCAATCAGCCATTCATTCATTCATGTCATTTCCCACATCTGTAGAGAGGACATTATCATGTTTTTCAGACACCACAAGTGGACACCACTTCTTATCAGCATACTGAAAAGCACATGGACTAAAGATTATTCAGGAGGTTCATGGGATAGTTCAACACTGCAAAGCGCTCAGTGCTCTTTTGTTGATTGTGTGAACTCAAGTCACTTTTCCACATCTAAAAGTACTTTGCTCTCAGGGATCTGATGGCAAGAAAGCCAAATTATGCAACTCTTAAAAGAGTGAAAAATACTACTGAATTCCTTGATTACATAAGACTGCAGTGCACTGCAAATTCATGGCAACTCCATGTTATGTCTGCCTGGAAGCCTCAAATGGAGTAACATGACAGATACGTTACCAAATAAAGATGATCACAATCCCCAGTCCACAATCCTGTGGTGCACGGACATTGCAATTGTACATGCTTCGTGGATTTCTAAGGAAATTTGTACTACCCCCCACTTAACTGCTCAAGGAGCTAAACCTGTGTGCCATAGATGGCTCCTTTGCAAGTGTCTTCTGATATCCCTTTAGTGTACATGTCTGTCCCCGGCAAGGTGGGGCACAAAATAGAAAAATACAGCCTAATGAACTCCAGTGTATATGTCCTTATACACTGCTAGCTCTGTGTCTTTGCTCTACAAGGTACATAAAAATCAACTACCTATAAAAACTCTGATGAAATAATATGATAGTTCTTATAACTAACATTAAAATTCCATGTCTTTGGTTTGTAGAATCAGGAGGTACTATTCGTGTCCCTGCTTCGCCTCGTTGTGCCTCATACTGTGTCTCCACCCAGAATTCATCCATATCCAATGCCCACCCCTAGTAAAAAAAATAGTGTTCCCTCTTTTAGCTCTACAACCATTGGGTTATACACAGCAGCCAGCCAACCCCACACCCAACCTGTCTGATGTCTCCTTCCAAGACGTAGTCTTATAGCTAATGTTTGAGCTCAGAAAAAAGAGGTGTCTGTTATACTCTACTATACTCAACAGGCTTCCTGGAGGAAATAAAAAGACAGGAGCAGAGTGGAACAAAACCAAAATTCATGAGATTGGAATTCAAAGGTTTTGAATGAGTGTTACTTGAAGAACTAGGTTGGTTCAACATTTCCTGAGAGAAGATACTCACTGATACAAATTGCATTTTTGTCAGTGACTAATTACATTGACCTATCATTCTACTTCCTTGGTGTTAGAACCATTTAGCAGAAGGACGTGGCAGATTATACCACTTCAGAATGCATGTGTGGGCAGTGGAAGTCGGTTCTTTAGGAGAAAGGGGCACTGTCCACCAACCTCAAGTCTGCCCTCAACCATTCCCCACCTGCCTGCCTTCTTTCTTACAACCAGTCAGTGGGTGGCTCTGTCAGTCACTGATTCTAGCGTCACCGGGGCACCGGCCACTACTGGGTGTGGGGTCAAGATTTTCTCTGCATACATGTTAAAGACTAGACTAGATTAGACTAAACCTCTTTCTCCAATGTACTAGTCTACTTCATGTTTGAGTTGTTTTGGGGTCTAATTGAAAATACTAGCCCAAGGCAATTTAGCCTTTTCATTTCTTGTATCTTCTCAGAGTGAAATGATGAAGAATATGTTATTAAACTCGTGGATTCACTTCAAGCATGCAATGGAAGGGCTAGGGCCCAGTCTGCATCCCACATTACCAGTCGTTCATTTGTCTTCATCTCTCCTTTTTTAACATAATTACCCTATGCCTTTCCAATGTCAGCATCAACTCAAAGACGACTGAATTATGTCATCCTTGAAAAAAGTCATAGCTGTGCGGCGTTTCACTGCTTCAACGTGCTTTGATCCCACACAGAGAAAAAGCATTTGGTGTCTTGCCAGTTAATAAAAACCTAACATTAGTACGTGGCAATTTATTGGAAACTATTTTGGGATGCATAGCTTGATGGATCTGAGAAACTATGCTTGCCAAACAACTATAAGAAACAGTTATAGAATAAAACCTAGGCAAATAAAAGTATAATAGCCACTTTTGATTTCAAACAGGACTTGGACCAATACAGTAATGTAAGCTGTAATATTGTGTAATCTTGAGAAACATTGATTTCCATTTTTTCATTCATATTATCTGATTCTTAAATTCAGAGGCCTTATACATAGATACACAGAAGAAAAGAAACAGGTTCTTGATCTTTATAGCTTTAAATACCATGGTTTTAAAAAAGTGTTCTTAATGGCCAGTTTCAATAACAGTTGCTGTGGCATTTTAGTATACTTTTAAGTAGGCATAAGAGCCTCATAATATTTACTGACCTATGCTTCAGGGATCATTGTCCAGTGCTACTGAAGGGTGTTGCTTATATACAAAACAATGACAGGTGAGCCTTAGATGAATTAGCTGCCCACCAGTCGTACATAACCAAAGCGATTTGCTCTTGATTCATAGCAATGCTCATAAAGATGAATTAGATCAAGGTCCATGAAAAAGTACTTTCTTTGCATCAGTTACATGACAGGACAAATTACTCCATTTGCCCACCACTGCTGCCTACGAACTATTTGCTAGTGGAGATGTGCTTTTAAATTATTATGTATCTGATGCATAGAAATGAATTAAACAAAAAACACCTCTCCACCACCAAAGCATGAAACATCTGGGGGGCACTGCTTCTGGACATTACCGGGATTTTTCTTCTTTGCTCTCACTGTTCTTAGTGTCAACTCTTCCCATAGTTTGTATAGTCTGATTGGCTGTGCTGATAGTCTTTTGCTTACAAGCATCTGTGACATCATTGCTTGAGACATAGCATCATGGCATACCCAGCGGATCACATGGGTCACCGCAACAAATTAGATTACAGGGCAGTCAGAGTAAACAAAGCAGGTGATAGTGAGACAGTTGTTGTTGTTCAGTTGTTCAGTCGTGTCCGACTCTTCGTGACCCCATGGACCAGAGCACGCCAGGCACGCCTATCCTTCACTGCCTCTCGCAGTTTGGCCAAACTCATGTTAGTAGCTTCGAGAACACTGTCCAACCATCTCATCCTCTGTCGTCCCCTTCTCCTTTTGCCCTCCATCTTTCCCAACATCAGGGTCTTTTCTAGGGAGTCTTCTCTTCTCATGAGGTGGCCAAAATACTAGAGCCTCAACTTCAGGATCTGTCCTTCTAGTGAGCACTCAGGGCTGATTTCTTTGAGAATGGATAGGTTTGATCTTCTTGCAGTCCATGGGACTCTCAAGAGTCTCCTCCAGCACCATAATTCAAAAGCATCAATTCTTCGGCGATCAGCCTTCTTGATGGTCCAGCTCTCACTTCCGTACATTACTACTGGGAAAACCATAGCTTTAACTATACGGACCTTTGTCGGCAAAGTGATGTCTTTGCTTTTTAAGATGCTGTCTAGGTTTGTCATTGCTTTTCTCCCAAGAAGCAGGCGTCTTCTAATTTCGTGACTGCTGTCACCATCTGCAGTGATCATGGAACCCAAGAAAGTGAAATCTCTCACTGCCTCCATTTCTTCCCCTTCTATTTGCCAGGAGGTGATGGGACCAGTGGCCATGATCTTAGTTTTTTTGATGTTGAGCTTCAGACCATATTTTGCGCTCTCCTCTTTCACCCTCATTAAAAGGTTCTTTAATTCCTCCTCACTTTCTGCCATCAAGGTTGTATCATCAGAATATGTTTCCACCTCCAAATAATTAATTTTTTATATTAAATATAGTCAAGGGAAGGTATTGACTTACCGTGTTCATGCAAAAGGTAGAGATTGAAAAACCTTGATGCAATAACTTCATAAAATGTGATTGCTTGATAGTATCTTAGTTTTTTTGATGTTGAGTGAGACAGTAGAAGGGAGAAAAATGGTGTTCAGTAGAAGCATCATCCAGGGGAACGAAAGGATGCCAAACAGCATCCAAACAATATGGAAATGTTGATAATGATTGTTACTGAAATGCTTGGAAGGTATACAGTGTCAGCTGAGTGCTAGACCTTTGCTCAGTCCCTGTGTGTGAAAAATCAAGCTGTGAGCTGTAAACACTCATTATTATCCACCCCGAGTTTTGAGAAGAAAAAGGTATTTAAGATGACACACTGGTGTGATTTCCACTATTGTCAGAGATACTGAGCTGTGATACAATTGAGCAAATGAATCCATCAGAACAGAGGAGATTGCTTCCATTTATAAGCATTAAATATAGGCTCAGTTTAGTATGCAGGTGGTTTTCCTACATGACAAAGGACTTCAGAATGTGGCTTATTATTCTGAAAAATACAGTTTAAAAAATCTTACAGTGGGATGACTGGGAATCAGGAGAAAAACTATACATTTATCCCCTTGGCCATAACATTGTGTATATATTATGCACTGTCTTAGAATCTACAAAGTACTAATCAGATGTGCATCAAGTGAAAAGTGGGTGCATTGTCACCCAGCAAAGGGCTGCTGCTTTTGGAGGTTCCCAGAAGCGCTCATCCTGTTGGTTTGCAATTGGCATGAGGAGCTGCCTGTTTACAGCAAGCAGCCCAGAAGCTGCAAATCATCTTCATATCGACATTATGTCTAATGCTAAATGTTGTAACATGAGCGCTGTCATTTCTTGTTGCTATCAGCTTCCTTGTAGAGAGGATGGCTTCCAGCTGTCAGAATATGTGCTAAACAGTCTGCTAATTCGGGTATCATGCCAGGCAGAACAGAACAGAAGTCGGTGCTTCTTAACCAGCAGGGTTTTGCTCTATTTTTCCATTATGTAACATATGCTTCTTTGTATCTATGCCGCGTATATGCGCGAAGGAATCGTATTGTTGCTTCCAACACTGTGAAATGGAAGGAATTCTTTCCTTATATCAACTGCTTTCCTGATGGGCTCACACAGAAGGGAGACGTTGAGATGACCTTTGGTAACGTTTCTTCCTTTTCCCCCCTTCACTCACATCAAGTCTCTGATGTGGGTTGCTTGCTTGTGGGTTGAGTTTGGATGTGTGGGCAAGTGTATGTTGCAAGGATTGCTTCACTGCGTGGACTCAAGTCAGAATGCATGCATTCACATTCTGAACACGTGAGCCAAGCGGTCTAGTCCAGTACTACTGACCTTGTCAGCTGCTCTCCAAGACCTCAGGCTGATGCTTCATCTCCTCATTTTGGGCGATGCATAAGTGACCACCTTTATCAGTATATCCAAGCCAGGCCAAGCCAGCGCTTTCTGGCTATACCCTACAGGGTGTCCTGAGGCAGGAACACAGCTAGCTTCTCAGCCCTGGGCATCACACGTTAAGGATTTAATTTATATATGGCTTAATGCCAAAAATAGGCTTCCAAGGGATTTATGAAGTATAAAATCCAGTTGCACAAACATTAGAATATGAAAAATTAAAACTGGTAATAAAAAACCCCATTAAAACCACACAGTAATTAAGAACAAAAGGTTCAGTTCAAGATGCATCTTCCAATGCCAAAACAATAGGGCGTTTGTTGCTACCATTAGGTGAAGTAAGTTCCTAGCAAGGTACCATTGCTGAGGAGAATTCAACCATTTCAATTTCCCATTCTAGTACAAAAGTTGACAAGTTGTGTGAATTCACCATAATTTAGAAAAAGCTCAACTGATGAGACCTTGTTAGTAGTGGCACTGCTTCAGCTTATACATACTGCCAAAAGGGACTTCAGCATGATTGTAACCAGCAAGATGAAACTCTCTTGCCTCGGTAGTTAGCTGTTGTTGTTGTTGTTGTTGTTGTTGTTGTTCAGTCGTTCAGTCATGTCCGACTCTTCGTGACCCCATGGACCAGAGCACGCCAGGCACCCCTATGCTCCACTGCCTCCCGCAGTTTGGCCAAACTCATGCTAGTCGCTTCGAGAACACTGTCCAACCATCTCACCCTCTGTCGTCCCCTTCCCCTTGTGCCCTCCATCTTTCCCAACATCAGGGTCTTTTCCAGGGAGTCTTCTCTTCTCATGAGGTGGCCAAAGTACTGGAGCCTCAACTTCAGGATCTGCCCTTCCAGTGAGCACTCAGGGCTGATTTCTTTAAGGATGTATAAGTTTGATCTTTTTGCAGTCCATGGGACTCTCAAGAGTCTCCTTCAGTTAGATAGATAGTTAGTTAGATAGTTAGATAGGTGCCCATTATTCTGTGCTTTTAGATGTCTGTGGAAAACCTTTAAAAAAAACCCAGGCCTTGCATAGCTAAATTGTTTTTAGTTTGCAGCTGATACAACCTCCAACGAAGGATTTTCATTACATTTTGTAAATTTTATTTGACGATTTGTTTTTTATTCTATGCAATTCTTTACATTCTTGTTCATCACTTGGATATTCTATATTAAGTGGTTTATAAATACTTTCTATAAAATAAATTTCCTTCATGCATACACCTAGAACAATAAAAAAGAGAGTTGCAAGCATCCTGTCATCCTAAGTCAGTTAAGTTTGGTAACACCATGGGAATTCCTTTTTACCTCCAGGCTGCCAGCTCAAGTCAAATATAAAGTTGTAGTACCATCAAAGCAGGAGTGTTAAAGCCAGGTAATGCAATCTTAAGCTTGTTTACTCAGAGAAAGGTCATACTGAGTTTTAGGGAATTTCCTCTGTGCTAAATTGCAGCTTTAGATGTCAAGGGTATGAGTTTGATTTTTTTTTTTTAGCTTAAATAGTGGTGGCTGCTGCCTGTTGGAACTGGTGGAAGACATAAGTAGGGGGAGCTAGAGTCAATGATAGCCAGCTAATTCTAGTTTTTCCCCATCCTCCTCCTTGCTAATTTCTTACACTGGGGGCTTATCCACACTTTCCAGGCACAGGTCTGTGCTTAAAAGCTCAGTGTTTGAACATTTTTCTTTTTTGCCCCAGAGAGCTTTCCCAAGATAACCTACTCTTCAGTGCTCAACTGAGCTTTAAGGGGCAGGTCTTCAGGGGGAAAGCTCCAAAGCAAAAAGAACCACAGGGCATCCAGACATGGGGCTCCATAGCATGGATCGTGCCTTGAAAGAGCAGAGGAAAGTTAAGGTAAAGGTAAAGGACCCCTGGTAAAGTCCAATCAAAGGTGACTATGGGGTTGCGGCGCTCATCTCGCTTTCGGGCTGAGAGAGCCAGCGTTTGTTCATGTGGGATGTGAAACACAAGAGCAGTCAAGTACAACATCCCTAGAGTGGGCATAAAAGGGGATTCTGGACCAGCCAGTCGGAACTTCCTGTTTCTCCTAGGCTGGGACAGACTTCCTCTGCATGTGACTAGAGGTGGGCGTGACCTCACCTGCCCAGGTAACGAAAGGGCAGGACTCTCTCTGAGCACATTCGTCGAAGAAGCAACATCTGCTTAGCCTAAGATGCTCTCTTTGCTTCCAGCCAAGAGATGACAAAGGGACTGTCTCCTTATGGGATAGTTTCCAGATTATATTACTTTTCTAACTTAAGTCTGCCTTCTGGGATCCATTTGTGAACAGAATGTGAGTGAGTAAACTCTTTTTCTACTTTTATAGAAGACTGTGCTGTGTCCATCTTTTTATGAGGGACTAAATGGGGAATTACCAAAAGGAAAACGTATTTCAGAGGCTTTAGCGAGCCTGAGCAAATGCATCCGCTGCGAAGTTTAAAAAGGGGAATGTTACTCTGCTAAATTGTAGAACTTGTTAACACAAGTTGGAAGGCATATAATCAAACAATATATCCTCTCCTGTATCCCTGAACAGTCCCACAGTTTGCAGACAGCTTTCCAGGTCATGTGGCCAGCATGATTAAACTGCTTCTGGTGCAACGAAACACCGTGACGGAAACCAGAGCACACAGAAATGCTGTTTACCTTCCCACCACAGTGGTACCTATTTATCTACTTGCACTGGTGTGCTTTCAAACTGCTGGGTTGTCAGGAGCTGGGAAAGAGCAGCAGGAGCTCACTCCATTGTGGGGATTCGAACTGCTGACTTTCTGATTGGCAAGCCCAAGAGGCTCAGTGGTTTAGACCACAGCATCACCCACATGCCTAGAGGAAAGTTAAGTGTGGATCAGCCCTAAGACTGAGGAGGAGGAAGCTGGCCAGCATTGCCACTCCTGGGACTGGTTGTAAGTAAGGAGGCACACATGGGAGTGGAGACTGAGGCTGGGTGAGGCAGTGGCCTTATTCATCCTACTAGATCAGCTTCTGCTGACCTCAACATAAATCCAATAAACTGGATGCAGGTTAAGTTACTCAAACTAAGTTCCCATTGAAATCAGTAGGACAAGTTAGTCACAACTTAACTGCCACTGATTTCACTGGGAGCTAAATTCAACTTAGTATGGATCCAGCCCAATATACTGACATTTGCTTTAAGAGAACAATAGCTCCTTACCTTTTATTTTTCAAAATTGAATTTGATACATCATTAGATTCGCATGATGGTATCCCTGCGAATGAAAGCCTTACTCTTCCCACTAACTTTTTGCCACATAAGATACTGCAAGTAAATGAAACTCCAGCTATGCCTCTATGCACACACCACAAATGAGCAAGGCAGGTGAATATCTTTATAAGGCATAGCTGACATCCTCAATTTGGTGCACCTCTATCTTTGGGCACCTGTCACTGAGTGGTAACATTATGAGTAATGATTGTTGGTGCCTGCATTTTCTAAATAGCTAATGGAGGCTGAGGTGTCCCCTCTCTCCTCACACACCCGGTAATTCTAGTCATTAAGGTTTATTCAGGAATAATTAAGGCTTCTCTCCCAGCCAGTAATGAAATTCAGAAATTCTTCTTTGGCCATTCAGAGCCAGGATGAATTTAATACCTCACTAAGGCTGCTTTAGCAGGATTGTCAGTGGGAATCCAGTAACTGGGTTAGAAAATATTAATGAAGCATGAAAACAGCAGCTTTTAAGCAATTGGCACCACCGTTCAAATGGATTTTCTTACTGCAGGTTAAATAAAGAGACCATTTGGAAGCATGAAAATTGGTCTATTTAGATCTTTTATTATTTTTTTGTGCACAGAAAGCAAGCTAATGTGGTAGGTGTTATTGATATTGATATTGATATGTCTGCTGCCATGTTTCACCTCGGCAAACTCGTTACACTTCCATCTCCGTAAACGGTAGCTTACTCCCATAGCAAGCCACAAGCCTCACTTTAGGCAGAGTAGCTGTCCCAATGCAATAAATCACATCATTTGTTAATTGCGCAGTTCATATGTTAACCCCTGTTAGTTTGTGTTACCGCTTCCTTCCCATGGAGTGGAAACACAAAGGAGGGGATGGCATGCATTTTCAAAGCAAAGTGGATGAAACACCTACATATAATGTATTTGAAGTCAACCAGTGTATATTGAGCTCAAGCCAGAAGTTGAACCTCACATGCCTTTCCTCCTTATGCCTCCTTTTGTGACCAATGCATCAAAGATGCATCTAAGATTTTGCAGGTATCTAGCAGATAGATAGATTTATGAATACAGTATCTGCAGGGGCGGAGCTACATTTTGGGGGCCCTGAAGCTTGAACCGTTATGGGAGCCCCTTTGCAACCAACAACAAGGTCTGGGTAACTACTGTTACCCAGTGGTATACTCACGACGCATATTTCACGAGTGCTGGTGTGCCTTGCATACAATTCATACTTTCCCCATCTTCTAGTGCCCATCATGTTGTTTTGTATGCATTGAGGATAGGACTGTGTTTAGTTGTGTCAATTTTTCATCCAGCCAGTGGGATTGCAAGATTATTTTTTAAATAATGGGAAATGATATACAATGAACTGAAAAAAAAATGTTTAAAATAACATTTGTTAAAAAACCAGAAGCTTTTCTGTTAGGTGTTTTAGGACAAGAGTTGCCAAAAGAAAAACAGACTTTATTTATGCATGCTACAATGGCAGCAAGAATCTTAATAGCACAAAATTGGAAGACAGAGAAGTACCATCAAAAGAACAATGGCAAGAAAAATTGATGAACTATGCAGAGTTAGCAAAGTTAACAGACAAATTACGTGAAAAGGACAATAGTGACTTTGAAAAAGAATGGGAACCCTTTACAATATATTTGCAGAAACAAAAGAAAAAAATGGACTCGCTGACAGGATTTAAATAAACATTTACAATTTTATTTACAGAGAACAAGAGTAGAACAATGCCATAACATAGTATTTTATATAAACAGCAGAATGCATCATTTGATGTAATAAACCAGAAATGGAAGTTGAGGGAAGTCAACAGGGAGGTGGGGGGAACTGAAATACGAATGTTTAGTCATGATATTGGATATTTATTATGAGAAAAGAAAATGGATAAAAATTATTTTTTTAAAAAAATTCATCCAACCAGGTGTGTGCTCCTCTTAGATATATCTGACTTTTCTGTGTGTCATGTTTTAAGAAAAGCTGAAGGATCTTTGAAAAGACAGCTCTATAAGGGGATTGTGTATTTGGCAGGCACATGCCAAATCATTAAACAAGAGAGAGAACCGGTCAAACTTGCTTAGATCAAAATAAGCACAAAAACATACAAACACACTGCTTTTAAAAATTTACAGTTTTAACAAGACTAAAAGCAACCATTATTGTTAACACGCAATATGGCTAGACCCTGTTACAATCCTTTTGCAAATTCAGTGTAGGTGAAGTAAATAGTTTAGACTGGACTGAAAACATCCTACCCCATCACTGCTTCAAGGAAATTCTCATTTCTTCCTTGGACTCTAATTTTGTCCACTAGTTTCTTAATTTCCACAGGAAACGTGGCAGATTGTATTGGCTTATTCCCTCCTCATGCGAAATCCTGGAATCAGTACATTTCTTTCATCCCAAGATCTTTCTTTGGTGTGATGCTATGTGCAAAACTCTGCTATAATACTGCTATAGCCAAGTCTTACGCCGAGATAAGCATGCCTAAGCCTAGTGATTTCAATCGGTTTAGGACCAAATTACATGTTAATCACAAGTGCATGTTGGGGCAATCTGAGAGCTCTTTTCCTGCTAGAAAAGCCACAGACAGGGGAATGGGAACAGAGAAGCTAGGGTTGCCAGCTCACCAAAACACAAAACACCATTTCCTTAACAGATTACCCATCATAGTTTCCAGTGAGTGTTTGCTATACAAACACAGCTAAAAGCCAAAAAATAAATGAGAGGAAGGAAGTGATTTGCAGCTAGGAAAAAGATTAAGGTCCCCTCTCCTCTGCTACTTTTCCACTCGTGGCTTTCCCACCATTTCCCATGTAACCCTTAGTCCGTTTAGCTCTTAGTGCATTTCAATCAATAAGCTTTGAAGCACAAAGTTCTATGTAGGATTGGGGTGTTAGATTGTTAGCCAATACTTCTTTCTTGACAATAATTTCCATTGAAGTTAGTAGAATTTTCCTGCCAGGAATCATATTTATCTCCAAAGATCATCTTGAATAGACTAGGTTCAGTAATTTTCTCTCCCTAAATATGAATACAATATACTTAATCTCAGTGTCATATGTCTAAAAATCCAATTCAGTGGTAGTGAAGAAACTGCCGAAATATGAACAAACCTATGCAACAGAATGGCAGTGGAGAGTTTATCATTCCTGCTGTACAATCCCTGGAAATGCAGCTTTAAATAACAACAGAACCGATATAGACCCTTATCTTTCCAATGGAGGTAAATCCACTCTCATGCAGTCCCCTGTGTCTTTTAGATAAGACCTTAACATCAAAGGCCCTGTCTGCTCGTGTTGGTTATTAAGAACATTTCACATTCTTCATAAAGTCTAGGGATGTGTTCCAAGGCCTTCACTGAAATTCTTTCCAACATAGAGTTCACTTCACAAGTCGGATGCCAACCTTCCCTTGAGATAAGGTGGCTGTGAATTCATTCACCAGACCTCTGGGCTTAAACCTGGTCAGAGGTTTATTAGCATAATTGTTGCAGCCTTGGGAAAATATTGTATTTTGAAAGGCTTTTGACAGTACTTCTCTTATTCCACAACTGCTAAGCTTACTCAGGAGTTTTTGATGGGCTTTTTGTTCAAAGCTTGTTTAAAGTACATTCTTCCAACTGGATAACTTCCATCTATATGCTTGTTGACACTTCAAAAGAACGCTAATAGGTTAGTGGTAATGGACAGAACTTACCCTTGCAGAAGCCATGCTGGTTCTGCTTCAGCAAGACTTGTTCTTCCAATATACTGGTACTTGTGGGTTTTTCTAATATGTAACAATACCTTCCACAAATTTTCCTGGCAAAACATCACACCATATCTAAAGTAATGATGTCACTGGAAGCAATCAGCTTTCAAGATTGTGTGATTTAGTACTCAGCTCGCTAGTGATGAGAGGTGTGAATATGAAGCATTCTGTACAAACTAGTGACTGGCCCCCTGTCTGAACAGTGTCATTGCTGTTCCTGGCCCATCTTATCTCCTGCTTTGCAACTTGGGCTCAAGGGAACCTTGTAGGGGAGCACCACAGTCAGCATATGGCTTGTGGGCATTAGATGTGTTGAATCAGCACACTTGGATAATTTATCTGCTTGGAAGTGACTGTAGAAGAGGCTTGTGGCATTATAATATGTTCTGACATTTGTACTAAGCAAAGCATGATCTAGATCAGGGGTAGGCAACCTAAGGCCCGTGGGCCAGATGAGGCCCCATCGCCTTCTCAATCCGGCCCATGGACAGTCCGGGAATCAGTGTATTTTTACATGAGTAGATGTGTCCTTTTATTTAAAATGCATCTCTGGGTTATTTGTGGGGCCTGCCTGGTGTTTTTACATGAGTAGATGCATGCTTTTATTTAACATGCATATCTGGGTTATTTTGGGGGCATAGGAATTCGTTCATTTCCCCCCCAAAATATAGTCTGGCCCACCACATGGTCTGAGGGACGGTGGACCAGCTCATGGCTGAAAACAGTTGCTGACCCCTGATCTAGATGGTTATCTTCCTGGAAAGACAGTAATTTTTCAAACTATGATCTTGGTGAAAGTTTGTGTGTGTGTGTGTTTAAAAAAATGTTTGAAAGTTCATGTCTGTTGAACTAGAAATAGCAACCGGGAGCTACATAATTCAGGAAATTCTCCCACAGACAGGAGCTGAAATAAATAATTGGATGGACAGTATTCATGATTTGTCATGCAATGTGGAACAACACTGATTAGCCTATTTTGTTTTATCATTCCCCCCCCCCTCTTTTTCATTAAATGCCTTCTATTGTGTTTACTTTTCAGGTTTCCCAGTTTATACAATTATCATATTGTGTGCTTTATATATGTAGTGGAGCATAATGTGTTGCGAATCATTTTACATTAGAAATGCATCAAAATTGTAGCAACTTAATTCTTCAAGCTTTATCATATTGACAATCAAGGAGGGTGGTCATTGGTGGTTTAGGGTTTTCTGTTGTGTTGTTTATTTTTAATTTGCCATTTTGACCACAATCATATTGTGAATCTTTTCATATTGACCTAGCAATTCAACACTCACAGGTGGAAGTTTCTAAAGTACTGCTTCACAATGTCAGCAACAGCAGAAGCTGCGGATTGAAAGCAAGTTTTTGTAAATGGACAGTTCTCCATTTTGATCATTCTTTCCTGCAAGGCTCCCCTCTGGGGCTGTACTACAATAAATTCATGTGCATCATTGTTACCATTATAATCGGGAAAGTGAGAAAGAGCGAGTAAGTGAGCAAATCAGCACAATACTCAAAATGATTGCTTTACTGCCATAGCAACGTGCAATCAATTCCTCACCTTTCATCATTATGGATACCATGCTTCTACTAATAGTTCATTGTTCCATTCAAATATTGGCACAGACCTATAGAAAACGCCAACAAGTGACACAGTCTAAATATTCACAGGCCAAAAAAGAAGGAGGGGGGGGGGGAAAGAGAGGGATATTTTTAACCAAATGATACATTAGAACAAGATAGTTTTATATACCCCAAACTCATCATGCACAGGGCCAGATTTAGGTTTGATGAGGCCCTAAGCTACTGAAGGTAATGGTGCCCTTTATATGTCCAGCTATTGCATAGGAACCTGGAATGTAAGAACCATGAACCTTGGTAAGCTGGATGTGGTCAAAAATGAGATGGCAAGAATAAACATTGACATCCTAGGCATCAGTGAACTAAAATGGACGGGAATGGGCGAATTCAGTTCAGATGACTATCATATCTACTACTGCGGGCAGGAATCCCGTAAAAGAAATGGAGTGGCTCTCATAGTCAACAAAAGAGTGGCGAAAGCTGTACTGGGATGCAATTTCAAAAATGATAGATTGATCTCGATACGAATCCAAGGCAGTCCTTTTAACATCACAGTAATCCAAGTTTATGCACCAACTTCCAGTGCTGAAGAAACTGAAATTGACCAATTCTATGAAGACTTACAACACCTTATAGAAATGACACCAAAGAAGGATGTTCTTCTCATTATAGGGGATTGGAATGCTAAAGTAGGGAGTCAAGAGATAAAAGGAACAACTGGCAAGTTTGGCCTTGGAGTTCAAAATGAAGCAGGGCAAAGGCTAATAGAGTTCTGTCAAGAGAACAAGCTGGTCATCACAAACACTCTTTTCCAACAACACAAGAGACGACTCTACACATGGACATCACCAGATGGGCAACATCGAAATCAGATTGATTATATTCTCTGCAGCCAAAGATGGAGAAGCTCTATACACTCAGCAAAAACAAGACCTGGAGCTGACTGTGGCTCTGATCATCAGCTTCTTATAGCAAAATTCCAGCTTAAACTGAAGAAAGTAGGAAAAACCACTGGGCCAGTAAGATACAATCTAAATCAAATTCCTTATGAATACACAGTTGAAGTGAAAAACAAGTTTAAGGACTTAGATTTGGTGGATAGAGTGCCTGAAGAACTGTGGATGGAGGCTCGTAACATTATACAGGAGGCAGCAACGAAAACCATCCCAATGAAAAAGAAATGCAAGAAAGCAAAGTGGCTGTCCAATGAGGCCTTAAAAATAGCGGGGGAGAGAAGACAAGCAAAATGCGAGGGAGATAGTGAAAGATACAGGAAATTGAATGCAGATTTCCAAAGAATAGCAAGGAGAGACAAGAGGGCCTTTCTAAACGAACAATGCAAAGAAATAGAGGAAAATAACAGAATGGGAAAAACCAGAGATCTGTTCAAGAAAATTGGAGATATGAAAGGAACATTTCGTACAAAGATTACCACAATTAAGGACAAAAGTGGAAAGGACCTAACAGAAGCAGAAGACATCAAGAAGAGGTGGCAAGAATACACAGAGGAACTATACCAGAAAGATATAGAGGTCTCATACACCCCAGGTAGTGTGGTTGCTGACCTTGAGCCAGACATCCTGGAGAGTGAAGTCAAATGGGCCTTAGAAAGCCTTGCTAACAACAAGGCCAGTGGAAGTGATGATATTCCAGCTGAACTATTTAAAATCCTAAAAGATGATGCTGTTAAGGTGCTACACTCAATATGCCAACAAGTTTGGAAAACTCAGCAGTGGCCAGAGGATTGGAGAAGATCAGTTTACATCCCAATCCCAAAGAAGGGCAGTGCCAAAGAATGCTCTAACTACCGCACAATTGCACTCATTTCACACGCTAGCAAGGTTATGCTTAAAATTCTACAAGGCAGGCTTAAGCAGTACGTGGACCGAGAACTCCCAGAAGTGCAAGCTGGATTTCGAAGGGGCAGAGGAACCAGAGACCAAATTGCAAACATGCGCTGGATTATGGAGAAAGCTAGAGAGTTCCAGAAAAACATCTACTTCTGCTTCATTGACTACGCAAAAGCATTTGACTGTGTCGACCACAGCAAACTATGGCAAGTTCTTAAAGAAATGGGAGCGCCGGATCACCTCATTTGCCTCCTGAGAAATCTGTATGTGGGACAAGAAGCTACAGTTAGAACTGGATGTGGAATAACTGATTGGTTCAAAATTGGGAAAGGAGTACGACAAGGCTGTATATTGTCCCCCTGCTTATTTAACTTATATGCAGAATTCATCATGCGAAAGGCTGGGCTGGATGAATCCCCAACCGGAATTAAGATTGCCGGAAAAAATATCAACAACCTCAGATATGCTGATGATACAACCTTGATGGCAGAAAGTGAGGAGGAATTGAAGAACCTTTTAATGAGGGTGAAAGAGGAAAGCGCAAAATATGGTCTGAAGCTCAACATCAAAAAAACTAAGATCATGGCCACTGGTCCCATCACCTCCTGGCAAATAGAAGGGGAAGAAATGGAGGCAGTGAGAGATTTCACTTTCTTGGGTTCCATGATCACTGCAGATGGTGACAGCAGTCACGAAATTAGAAGACGCCTGCTTCTTGGGAGAAAAGCAATGACAAACCTAGACAGCATCTTAAAAAGCAAAGACATCACCTTGCCGACAAAGGTCCGTATAGTTAAAGCTATGGTTTTTCCAGTAGTAATGTACGGAAGTGAGAGCTGGACCATCAAGAAGGCTGATCGCCGAAGAATTGATGCTTTTGAATTATGGTGCTGGAGGAGACTCTTGAGAGTCCCATGGACTGCAAGAAGATCAAACCTATCCATTCTCAAGGAAATCGGCCCTGAGTGCTCACTAGAAGGACAGATCCTGAAGTTGAGGCTCCAGTACTTTGGCCACCTCATGAGAAGAGAAGACTCCTTAGAAAAGACCCTGATGTTGGGAAAGATTGAGGGCACAAGGAGAAGGGGACGACAGAGGATGAGATGGTTGGACAGTATTCTCGAAGCTACTAACATGAGTTTGGCCAAACTGCGGGAGGCAGTGAAGGATAGGCGTGCCTGGCGTGCTCTGGTCCATGGGGTCACGAAGAGTCGGACACGACTGAACGACTGAACAACAACAACATATGTCCAGCTGTTCTTTGTCAACAACAAATTGCTGCTGTTTTTGTGTTTTATATATGCTATACGGTAATTTATGGACCTAATAGGTATCTAAAGCCATCTGCACATAACAAATAGGAGACTACACAACACAAAACACTGTTGCTGTATGTAGGTTTTATTTTATTCATTTTTTATCTTACGTTTTGGAAATGTACATCCAGGGTTTTTTCCCTTTAAATTTTTGGAGGGTCCCCCAAGAGAGTGGGGTCCTAAGCTATAGCTTGTTTAGCTTATACATAAATCCGGCACTGGTCACGCATATCCAAAATAATACTGAAAACATGCTTCTTTCTAGAGATGGGTATGCTAAGGGACAAATAGAGGGGGCACACAAATAGGGATCCAAATCACTGCAAATGCTTTCTTGGCTGTGCTATTTAACAATTCTACATAACTGATAATGTAGCCAGCTTTCCTTCTAGATTGCAGTTTTGATGGCCAGGGGTTATGTGTCAAAATGTTGTCTTTGCCAACGAAGCAAGAAGAATAGACATTATAGGGAGGTTGTTTCTCTCGGTGAGGACCGAAATGTTGAGCCCCAACAGGCCTTATGGTGTTGAATCCTAAACTGCCTACTATGAGAGAACAGCTAGTGTGCTGTGTGTGAATTACATAAATTAAGGCTGCAATCCTTGACACACTTATCATTGAACTCAATAGGGTTGACTTATACATGTCTAAGATTGTGCTGTGATTTAATACAGCTGTCGTGGATCGTGCTGTATCATTGTGAATTCCAGTTCCTACAGTGTCCTTTCCAACTCTATGATTCTATAATTCAAGGCTACTTGAAAGCTCAAGTTCTTATGACTGTTGATTTTAAGATTTTTATTTATTATTTTTCTGTTCTCTTGGTTGTAAGATGTTGGATGTGTGCATAAAGGCGACATACAAATAGGATGATGAATAAAGTACATAAAATAAGTCCCCAACAAGAGCTGTTTTACCTCCCAACTTTTCATTTATTTCTTTTGGAAGCCAGATGCTTGTATGACTGTGTAAAAAGAAAAAAGAAAGCAAACAATATCAGAAGTAGGATCTGGATGTAAAAGTCTATAAATTGAATTAAAACTTCCATAAAACTTAATGAAAATCTGTGTTCAAAGAGAGAAAATGCATTAGTCTGATTTTTATTATGTAAGTCAGCAATGCAACTAATGAAAGAACCCAAGGCTGAAAGGAGTAGCTAAAATACTTTAATATATCCTCAGTGCTCTTGCTTAGTTTTGACTCATGCTTTTTGAAAGGCAACCAAATATTTAACCTTTGGCGAGGTCACTGTTTAGAAAATGTGAATATATTTTCCAAACATGGGTAAAGTTTCAAATTGCATTCTGTGACCTTTCAAAACCAGCTGGCTTCTGTTTCCTGACCACTGATCATGTGGAGGAGGCTAACATGAGCTCAGCTAGTTTCCCCCTCAGACTGAATGTGCGGAGATCAAAGGGGTGGAGTCAGGAGATGCCTGGACATTGGAGGCGGGGTTGGTGGGATGTGCAATGCCAGGAAAGGGGTCAGGAGGAACATGTGCTCCCCCCTCCCTTCACACTATGGACTTAACCTTGAGTAGAGCTTATCTTTGCTTCCCGTTCCAAAGGACTAGAACACCATCCTTTCTATCAGACCCTGGGGTTCCTTCCCAGATCTACTTTTTTGACTGGCTGATACCATGCCAGTTATCTTACTGTGGTTTGTTTGCTTGCTTGCTTGCTTGCTTGCTTGCTTTTTGTTCTAAAATTATTTTAGATTTTCAGGGGTCCCCCCTCCCTTTCATCTTGTAATTTGAACACGTGCTGGGGGGAAAGAATATCAGTCATTTAAATGGCGGGGGGGGGAGAATCTGGCAGCAGCTCATGGACAGGATCCTTGTGTGGTCCCAGTGTCCACCCCCCCCCCCCCGTGGGCCAAGGTGGACAGGTGAACAGGACCACCCATGTGCCGATCATTTAATGGAACAAGGAAGTCAGGGGACCCATTTTTGGCCATGTGGCTTGAAATCAAACTGCAAAGGCAAGGTGCAAGTGCTGACAATCAGCTGATCGTTGGGGCTGTGCGGAGGTTTGGCACAGTGGTTGCAAACCTTCTTTCAGGTCAACTAGGCCATTACCTGTCCTACACCTGACATCACTGATGCTATCGGGTATAGAACCGATGAGCAAGACTTGGCCAAAATGGCCTCATGGGCCAAAGTGGTAGGTTGATGAGCCTAATTAGGCTGTGGGCTGAGGGTCCCCACTGATGATTTAACTAAATTAATTAAATAAACATTTGCCGTAAATATCTAATATTACTGCTTACATTCCTTGCCCTTTCATTTCTTGCTTTAAAGCAGTTAGGCTGTTTTTTTCCTTCAACAACAAATCATACCAGCCATTTGAAAAGAATGCTATCAGCATTATAATACTTTCATTCTGATAAATTCATATATATATATATATATATATATATATATATATATATATATATATATAGACTTTGCACAGGAATAAAGTGCCCCTGTATCTACTAGCATATATATCAAGCAGCATAACAGGATGAGATTTCAAGATTTCAAGCACTACTTTCAAAATAAATGTTAATGGCAGTATCCATGATGCAAAACTATAGAAAGGAAGGAAGGAAGAAGAGTAGAAGAAGAGTTTAGATTTGATACCCCGCTTTTCACTACCCGAAGGATTCTCAAAGCGGCTAACATTCTCCTTTCCCTTCCTCCCCCACAACAAACACTCTGTGAGGTGAGTGGGGCTGAGAGACTTCAAAGAAGTGTGACTAGCCCAAGGTCACCCAGCAGCTGCATGTGGAGGAGCGGAGACACGAACCCGGTTCCCCAGATTACGAGTCTACCACTCTTAACCACTACACCACACTGGCTCTTGAAGGAAGGAAGGAAGGAAGGAAGGAAGGAAGGAAGGAAGGAAGGAAGGAAGGAAGGAAGGAAGGAAGGTGGTCCAAAGCAGGCAAATTCATTTTCATGCATGTTGTGCAATTATAGCAAGGTGCAAAAGCATCTGGAAACCCAAATAACTACAAATAGGGTTGACTGCCTTAAGGACTGGTTGTTTGATAGATGATTTTAGTAAAACCGAGTGGTGAGAGCAAAAGACAGTTGCCATTAAGTCAAAAGGTGATATCCAAGTAAGGCATAGTCAGAGAAGACCCATTGAAATCGATAAACTGTATGCACTGAAGCTCTCAGTACAATTGCCAGCCTACAGCAGCTGTGGTCATTTGGGGGCGGGGTGTGAGGTTGCTCCATGCTACCCTTTAAGTATAATGTGCAGTTTGACCCTCAGTAAGAGACTAACTGGAAGGAATGAGAAATGCCCTGACAGACAGATGCTTGAACAGCATTTGTGTTGCAAGCCTACTTTGAATTGGGGTTTGCTTTTGAGGGTGAAGAAGAAAGCCCCTGGCTGGTGGTAAGCTTTGTTGCACTTGGAACTGGTGTTGACGACCCTGAGAAGTTTCCACTTTAAAAGCTGTTGAGCTTTTGCTAAATGGTACAAGCCCGTGGGTGTCAGGGAGGACTAAGGCTAATTCACACGCGGATGTACATAGCTCAGGGCCTCATTGTTTAATGACCTCCATCTGTCGGAAGAACTGCTACTGTTTGAGTTGTGGCAATGTAATGAAATGTGAAAGTGCTGACTGTATCACATATGCATGTCAGCAATCGACCTTGTAGCCATCAAGTGAGGCCCATGCAAGTGTGAGATCGGCCTTAGCTTGATTGCAAGAAGAGTAATTAGGGAATTCTAAACTGTAGAGTTTGGAAAAAAAACTCAGAGAGGGACGAATCTTCTCAACTCGATTCAGAATCAGCTCAATTTTACCAGAATTTGGGGGATGGATGGCAATGTATATTTTCTTCCAGCCTGTTACTGCATGTGTGCTGATGGTGCCCCATAAACTGCTCCCCTGGGAGGGGTAGTTTCAGCTGTTCTTCACCCCCCCCCATTTTAAAACTATACATTAAATGCTTCCCAAGCAGGAAACAATATTTGGCACATCTATTGCTAAGGAGAAACCTTGTGGGTGTCCTGTGTGGGCATTTATCTATTTATTAAAATAATTTCTATACTACATTTACATTTGCAGCATTAAGTAAAATATCAAGATAACACATGAAAATGAAAATCAAACAGAAAAGACAATAAAGATCCACCCTTAATGTGGCATAAGTCACAGGAAAACCCAATATGCCCTTAAACACACACACACACACACACACACACACACACACACACACACACACACATATAACACAAATAGAAAACCAAATAGAAATATAATTGATCACAGAACCAACAAATAACTGAAATAGAAGTCATGCTCATCCCACCCACCCCACTCCCTGGTAACATCTCTCAAATAATCTTTAATATGCTTCCACTTAAAACCTCATTCTTGATCATTTCCGTAACACAGCTAATCCCCAGCCAACCATTTGTCCCAAAATGAGTGTCTGGTCTACAAGCATCAAGCACAATTTACAACTAGCTCATGCTCCTACCTCCATCTAGGGCAACACAGTATCATACAAATGGCAACATAACCATTCCCCCATTCATCTCCCACCCACCTAGGTTCTGACTCTCTACACCAGTTCAGTCTCCCACACTGAGAGGCATTAGGCAAGTTTATTAGCAACACACAAAAATTAAAACCCAGGCTTTCCCTCTGGGCAGCGAATCACACGATTCCAGTTACCGCCCAGTAAAATATAACCCATTCTTCACGGGACAGGAGCCCTCTGCCACATGTTACCCACTTCTCATGCACATGGAGGGTTGGAGTTTGGGTGCGGAACACATTTTGAGACTGACTTCACCCCAAGGATGCCGGACATGACTCAAAATGCAGCCCCTCTGAGCCCATCAAACCTGACTTGGTCAGAGTCCTGCTGCACCTTACCTGCTAACATGCAGAGAGAACAGCATGCAGCCTAGGCACAGTGAGAGTATGTGCAGGCCGCTTCCTATGCAAACTGATGGGGCTCATAGTAGGTCCCTTGCTCAAATCTTCCTCTAATAACTTAGAGGAAGATTTGAGCAACTCAGAGGGTTTCTGAGACTGATGGTGAGTTTTATACCCCCCCCCCCGCCAAGTTTCAACCTCACTTGAATTTTTACTACCTCAAAGGAGACAAACATTCTCAACACCTCCAGAGAATGTTTACTTGGTGCTAGAATAAATGCTGGGTGGAAACCACACAATGAGACTTCACCTTCATCTCCTTAGCTCTGCATCTGGCTTGCTGGCAGAAGAGAGGAAGTCCAATTATTCTTATACATGGAGATAGCATTGGATGCTACCAATAAGTATTATTATTTGTATATTATCTTGATACATCTTAATGCACTTTGGTGCATATTAGTAACACTGGTAAGGTGTGTAAAATGATCTGTGATGTATTGTGGCACTAAGACTGGTCTTTCTGTTTTCTCTGTTACTTTTCTGTGTTCTGTTCCTCTGTCTGTGTATGAAGGGAAGTGCAAGGAAGTGAACAGAAGGAAAATATTTATATGCAACGATGAAGACTAGTTTTGTTTTTTGTTTTTTTTTTATAAGAATTTATTGACCTTTTTCTTATAACAACATATACCCACACCCACACCTACAATTAAACAAATACAAAACAAATACATTGATAAAACAAATACAAACAGTGTCAAGTTTTCTTGTTGCATCTTTTCTTTAAATAGAAAGTTTCTATTTCCTTATCTTGACCATTGACTTCCCCTGCCCTTTCTCCTTCGAGTTCATATCCTTAATCTATTTTATAACCATTTCTCCTGAAATTCAAATTCAATTATATAGTTACACACAATTATATATTCAACATTTAACTAACAATGCATCATCGTAATAATATCTCATCATAATTCTTCTTCCATTGAAATCTTCACCAATCATTTATATCATATCTATCTCTTCTATCCTTTAAACTGCTGCTAATAACATAGTAACTCAAAATATCTCCTTTCATATTCAAACAAAAAATAAAACAGAAAGATTGTTGACCGTATTCACCCTCCGATTTCAAAATTCCATGACAGGCTACTTCAAATTTTACTTAGTGTTTCACCCCACACCCCCTCTGTCCATTATTCTTCTCCTGGTGGCATCAACACTGAATTTCCCTGTGGCTTCCCTCTCCAAGCATCCACAGATCCAGGCGCAGTCCAAAACTCTCCTTGCCACGAGCTCCAGGATGTCCATCTCGTCGTCTCTCAGCTTCTCCGGTTCTTTGTAGCATTCCTTTTCTTCTTGTAAAAACCATAATTCTCTGTCCCTGGCCCCCGAGCTCACACCTCGGGGACTGGATATAACAAATCTTACCGTCGCCTTGGGACTGCCACCCCCAAAAGGCGAGTTTCTTCTCCGAAGTAGCTCACTCATTTCTCTCCATCTTCCCAGACACCCTCTCAGCTCTTTGGCAAGACTTTCTTCCAAAGTGTTAAAAGTTTTAAAAGCCTCCTCTGTGGGCAATTGGTTCTCTTTCAGACCCCCACACAAGACTTTGACTTTCCTGTACAGCAGTTCCACCTTCAAAGCAGTGAGCCTCTGTTCGTCCGTTAGTCCAGAGTTCAGTACCAGTTCAAGGACGAAGCCCAGCATACTGGTAGAGGGGGAGGAAGTGGGTATCAAATTTCTACTCCTGCCTCTCTGTTCATCGCCATTTTCCTAAACTGGAGCGCAGATACCGCAACTTTAAATGGAGATATTTTCCACTAATTTACTTCCCAAGAAAAAAGTTTGCCAATCTCATGTATCAATTTTAAGCACATTGTAGCAGTCCTGTAGCAGCAGTTGCTCAAATTGGTTAGCTTCTTTAACTCGAAGGGAAGAAGGCAGACTGCCTTTCTCCTTCCCCCCCGGATCGTTCCAAAAGCTCGATTTCTGGTCAAATTAGTTACTCACGACCACCGGGTTCCTTTGGCTCCATTCTTCAAAGGTAGAACTAAGACGCTCACCGCGGGCTTTGTCGCCGCATTTGCATCCCGGTTGGGGCATATCCCCGTAAGCCCGGCTCCGTTGTCCCTTCACCCCCACTCCCCCTTTACAGGGGGGGCAAGGGAAGGGTTCGGAGCCTCCGTGGGCGCAGCCGGGGAGCCCAGGGTGCGGGACGCTCTTCCCGCACCCCAACCGGAGCCCCGCTTTGCGGTTGCGGGGCTCCTAACCCCCGGGATGGATCGGGCGCCTCGCAGCCGAAGCAGCCCCGACCACCCGCTATGGCGTCGCCAGCCGGAAGTCCCGATGAAGACTAGTTTTGAAATGCATTCAGTACTCTGATATCCATATGCTTTGCTTTTGCATTCACCATTCACTTCTGTGGATGGGCTTGCCATTTGCTGGGTGGTTTAAATGGTGGACTTGAGATGAACTTCACTCCAGTCCAGTTGGGACAAACTTCTGGAAGAAATCAGTCAAGTTCAGAGGATTGCAGCAAAGCCAGGGCCTAGCTATTCCCGCAGGTGTGCATCCTTTGCTTGCATCACTTTAATTCTAAGGCACTCCATTCAATACAAAGAACACCTGTTTGGCAGCTGGACAGAATCCTCTTCTTTCTCTCCTTCTGGCTTCCCCAGCTGGCTAATCTGTGTGCAAAAATATTAAAAGTGAGAGATGAAAAGTATCTCCAGTGGAATAACAAAGAAAATGTATGGATATATTAAATAATACTGTAAAAAGGAAGTAAATAGTCTTGTTAATATATTCATTTCCAGGCCTTAATTTTATGGTACTGCAAAATTACTAGGTAGCCTATTGGAGATAAATAATATTTATTTCCATATAATTAGTATACAAACAGGGTAATTGCATACTTATTTGTGCCCCGTAAACAAAGCGATAAACTAGAATCTCCATCCTACATTGCTGCGGGCATAACATTAGTACTAGGAAATAATCCTCTTTACCGAAGGCCTTGAGGGGAGGGAATCTGATTCTCTACAAGCTGATCACTATGGTTTTCCTCGGCCATGTGGCAAATATAGGTAGTAATATTATTTTGAAGTGTGCAAAACAAACGTGCTGAAGACATGTGTCTAATCTACCACCCACTTTGCCTCTGCGGATCTTGTCATTGCCCAGTGTAAGCACAGATCTGTAGTGATCTGAATGAAATAGCCAGCATTCCTGGCTCTTAACGTTGCAGGGTTCATTCTCGTGGAAAAAGTCAATTTTGTTTCTCTTCTTTGTGCCTCTGACGCCATGTGGCTGCTGCTTATGAATCCTTTCTTTTCTAAAGAGGAAAATTGCAGGCCTTTGCAAAAGTGACCCTCATTATCTTCCTGACCTCTTGCACATCACACAGTGTGAATTATTTACTCATGACAGCAAAAAGTGACAATATGCACAGGCACCATTTGAAACAATTGCATGCCATTTCGATGCAGAAGACATGTTTGTTTCACATGGCTTATGAATATTTACCATCTCATTCTGTAGCAGCACCCCCTATCTTCCTATGTTGACAATATAGTTTAAACTATTTATATCGAGCCATTGTAAATAACGCTGGAACTTTTTGTTTCCAACTTGTATCACAGATAACTCTGGTCTTGTTCTAGCTTCGTGAAGCGCTTGCCCATTTTCCTGCAAGATCACCTTACCCTCCATATGCCCACTAAACCACTTCAACATGTGGAACTAGCATTGTTGCAGGTAGCACATAATACTAGCTCCATATTTGTAAGAAAATGCTCTTTTAGTGTGGCAGAACCTAATCTCTGGAACTCCTTGCCTATTGACAGGTGTATTGTGCTCCCTACTGTCTATACATCAAAGTTGATGTTTGACTCTAACAATATTTTGGGTATGAAAAATAGATTATCCAGTTATTTCAAAGGAAATCTTTATTAATTGAGTCACATCTCAGCCTAATTTCCTCAGACAATTTTCTCTTCTCTGCCCCCCCAGCCCCTCCCTCAACTCCTGGGTCTGCTCCCGTCAAACTTCTCACATAAACTTAACAGAATACAACAGCACTGAATAAGCCTTGTCCCAGAGTAACTGAGGTCATTTCTTAAATGCTAAGACATTAGACTTTGCCCTGGTTCTCTCGAGCAGAGCTACCATGCACAAATGAAGTTGACAGTGTACATCCTATACATTTCACTTCAGAAGTAAGACCCTTTCGGTTCAAGAGGGCTTACTCCAAGGAGATAGTTGGAATTGGTGAGTAGGTAACAGAATTAACATTCTGAACTTATTTTAGGACATGGGGTGGGTGGGGGACTGTCCCTTTTCACTTTCCTCAGTTCTCTTTTCTGCATCTTGTCTTTCATCAAAGAATTACTGCTTTTCCCTTCCATAAATCAATTTTGCAAACGTTTTCACAAGCATCTATTCAATACATTGTCCCAAGAGCATTCATAGCCAAAAATGACTGTTGCTTATGTTGTTTAGAAACAAAATAAATATGTAAAATTGGTTCTGGGGAAATGTTTATTTTGAAAACCACTTTGCAATTGTTCCACAGATAAATGTTTCTGCGGAATTTTGCCTTAGTCTTTTGAAACAGAGCACTCGGAAAGCACATGAGGTCAAACACTGAAGTGGGAGGGGGTGGATAAAATGCTCCTTCCATGAAGGCCTTCAGCAAGAAAAGAAAATATACCGGTATTTGTTACTGAACAACAGAATCATTTAAGCGGTACCATGCCCGTTATCAATGGGGATGGGGAACCTGTTGCCCTCTAGATGTTGTTGCACTCCAACTCCCATCAGCTGCAGCCAGCATGAACAATGATCAGCAATGATCAGAATCCCAGGGGGAATTCAACAGCACACAAAGGTGATTATTCCATCGGGGGCAAGCATTTTGGCTTCCCTGAATAATCCCTGCCCTTCCCCCCATGTTCACTGTTCTGTGGGTTTCTCCTGACACAAACACCCCCAGCCTATTGGGGGGCATGTGGCAGGAGGAGAGTGAGGAAAGTCCAGTCGTGCAAGCAGAAGTCCATGTGCAGGGCTGACAGGACTCCATTGAATCTCTCCCATAGTCCGGCAGCATCTGAAAGGCCACAGGTCCCCCCCCCCACTTTCCTAGTGAAATTTCAATGTGAAATGCATCCCCATTTAGTTTTTTTTTAAAAAAAATAGATTTTATTGACATTCAGGGGAAAATACAAAGATTAATACTGTATGAGATATCTTTTTATCAAGACTAAAAAGCCAATTTAAACACATATCCATTTGAATGCCACCTCTAATTCTCTGGGAACACTAGGCAGAAGTTTCAAAGAAGCAGTAACAAAGGAAATGGTAGGGACTTGCACTCCTTTTCCCAAAAGCTTCTCAGGTGCATTCAAAGGGATAAGATGCTCTTTCTTCCTAAGTGACAAGTGTAGACATCCAAAAATGTAAGGGAGAAGAAGCACCAGCCACACACTTTCCTCTCTCACTGTTTCTCTGGAACATCAAAGGTTGACTCCACAGCCTGTTCATTTTACTACCTCGGATTTGGGGAGAGGGTACTTTATGGGAGCAGGCAGAGGAAAGAGCAATGGGACAAATTAAAGTTAAAACTAAGGGAGTCATTTAGCTGGGTATAAAAGGAAGACCATGTCCCTCTCTATCATTTATTTATTTATTTTAAATATTTTTATTAAAGATTTTCAAAGGTAGTACAATGTCTCTCTCAAGCTTTTCCATATAACATTTTTATAAGTCAGTGTTGGTGAGACATTAGAAAAGAAAGGGGGGGAAGGGGGGAAGAAGTGGGTGGGACGGGGAGGTAGGTGGGGTGGGGTGACTGTGTTTCTTTTTTACTTGATAGGAGTAGGGTTTGGTCTCTCTATCATTTATAATAGTCCTCCATACCAGATGCAACTGTTATCTCATATATTCTAAATGGTGGTGTTTGCAAGCTGAGAAGAAAAAACCAAGGTAAATCATGCTTACGTGCACAACAGAAGGAGGAAGAAGATAATAAATCTTAAGCATGTGCAACTGTGTTGATTTCTATCCAGTTATACAAAGCATTTCAAGCCATGATGTCACACTGTTGCTTAGACATCCTAGGCCTAGCTGGCAGTACAAACAGGTGCAGGATACACACTGGGTGTTCTTGTTAGTACGATCAATCCTTTGCTTTCAGTTCAAAGACATTTTTTTAAAATGGATGGTCAGCTTTGCAAGTACAGTATGATTATTCCATCAATAAGAATGATAAATCATTCAAGCTGATTTTCCCCATTGTGTCATAAGCAAGCAGGTAGACATTGATCTACTTAAGAGTTCCATGAGTGTGCTCAGAACTTTGTACCACCAAAGGCTGATCACACCATTGACCATGTGGACCTTTGGCTTTCCCTGGCCATCCCTGCGATTCAGCTAGGCACGGTCCCTAGAGCTGGGTCAATATTTGACGACTGATTTATTTTGCCTCTTCCTTCACCTTATTTATTATGCATTTCTCATTTTAAGCAGAATGCAGGGGGATCACAAAATCATTGGGACAAGTTGAGAGACGGCATTAATCCCCTGAAAATAAACGGCAAATACTTTAATTGAAAGTGCATCTTTGATTAAAAGAAAGCTGTAGACCTATGTTTTGTTGCTTATCACTTCGTTTCCCTGTAGCTTGCTACAGTTATTGCCTCCTCAACATGGGGCATTTCCTAAGGTTTAATGAATGGATAAAATTAACAGCCTGAGGTTTAGCTCCAGGCGAGACGATTTTCTTTTCCCAGGAAATGCCCCATGCCGTGGTGCCTGGTATATAATTAGGCTTCAGATCTGCCTTGGTAACTGCAGGGAAGATCTTAGACTAGATGAGATACTGTATAGAAACAGGAATCACCTTCCCTGGCTGATGGTGGTTTGGTAGCATCCCAAATTAAACAAACAAAATAACCTGACATATATTGTCAAATGGAGTTGCAGGAATTTAAAAAATAATAATGTAAAATTTGTGATCTGCTCTAAAGCCCTGCTAATATGGGCACACAGCCCGTATTCTTCTTGCAGGAATGCTCACTACACAAATACAAATTGATTTCCCTTGATACAAATTGTGGGGAAATGTGCCATCTTTTCAAAGAACAGAATCAGGTTCCAAAGACAATATGCCTGAAAGTATTTTCCTGAAGTACGAGGGTGGATTTTATTAATATCTTACAAGGCCATTAGAAGGAAAAACAAAACGTATCCAAAGTTTACATCTTTGGTTGGGCCCAGTGCATACATGTATTTACATAATTTGATTTGTCATCACCTGATTATTAAACTTTTGATAGAGCACCACTGATGTGACTCCACAAAAAGACTTGTGTAGAAGGTAATTTGGATGCAAATCACTGCTAGATTTTGTACTGCAGACATCAAATGATGAACATGAATGTGTGAGCAAACTCAGAGTTTATTTGTAAATTATCTGACACTAGAATCCCTGATCCAACAGAATGATGCTTCAGTCTACTGATTTCTTGCAAACACAGGGGTTTAGCATGTATAAAGTGTTCCCATATCCTGCAAAGATTCTCAATTTGTAAAGGGCAGCTCCATGCACACCAAGTTATATCTGCACAGAACTTCCCATTCCCCTCTAAGAAAGTTAATGCAGAAGCCTATTTTTGTTGGAACTCTAGAAGTTCACAGGAGCTGGTGTTGAGCTTTAGATCTGGAGTATTGGCTAAGGCTTGGCAGTCTCAGTAAAATACAATGACTTCGATCAGCTGTGTGGATCTTGAAATGAGAGGTGATAGATAAATGCACTATGTACATCAAATAAAATGGTTTTAGGTTCCCATTACCTGTTGCGGTAAATTCCTTCTTTTAAAAATAAATAAATAATAATCTACTGATTATGTGCTTTAATTTCATACCTTGTCCCTATTACTCTAATCATAACAATTTCCCTAAAATGTTATGTAAGTAAGTTCCTAATGAGCAGGGGCACTTTGCTCTGCACTTTGCTTCCTTCCCGCTTGGGCTGCGGGCAGAGGGCTTCTCTTGGGCTGCCGACGCCCCTCCCTGACCTGCCCCTCGCCTCCACCCATAGCCCAAGCGAGAAGGAAGAAAAGCGCCAAGCAGGTGAGCGAGCAAGCTGTGGAGTGAGGCTTTCTACTGGGCGGCGCCGTTGCCCCGCCACCCAGTAAAAAGCCTCGCTCCGCGGCTTGCTTGCTCACCCACTCAGCACTTTGCTTCCTTCCTGCTCAGGCTGCGGGCAGAGGCGAGGAGCAGGCCAGGGAGGGGCATCAGTGGCCCAAGAGACACGTCCCCTCCCCTCCACCCACAGCCTGAGCGAAGGGAAGCAAAGTGCCGCGGAGCGAGGCTTTTTACCGGGCGGCAGGGCAACGGCGCCTCCCAAGCCGCCCAGTAAAAAGCCTCGCTCTGCAGCTTGCTCACAGTTTGCCAGCGGTGCCACCAGCAACCCGCTACATAGCGCGCACTCCACTGCACATGCGCGCTATGTAGCGACACCCCGCCCCCCCCAGGTGCACGTTGTGTTTGCTGCTCCAGGTGCCTGAGTGGCTTCCTATGCCTCTGCTTTTGAGTGCCTCTAAGTGTTGGGTTGAGGTTAATCAGGTGGCAGAGATGGTGCTTTAATAGAAATCTTTTTGTATATTGCTAACCAAGTATTAGAAATCACCCCAGAATTGGCCCTACTAAACATCTTTCAAGACAATAATGCCCACTTACACCACAAAGAACTCATAACCCACCTACTTTCAGCATCCAGAAACATCATAACCTGACACTGGAGAGACCTATCAGGAGTAAGCATGGACCAATGGTACCAAATAGTATGGGAAACAGCCTTACTAGAAAAATTAACCAATAAACTGAAACGGGGACAAATAGAAGAAGATCCCTTCACCCCGGTATGGCTCCCCTTTATCACATACACAGCCCAACAAGATAATGACAAAAATCCACCAACAGCATACAGATCAATATGGCTAAACCTGATCCAAAACACCCACTCACCCCACTCACACATGAAAACAAAGATCACCACAGCCAATCACAAACAAACAACCACACCCTAGGCCAACCCCAACCTCTCTCACCACCAAAGGATCACAAGTGAATAGCAGAGAACCTGCACAAGCGACACTGACACAAAACCCCACACATATATTAAGTAAAATAGAAACATCGCCACCTGACCCCACCCCCACTCACCTTTCCCTCCTCAACCTCTTTCCCCCTTTTCTTCCTAATGTCTCAACAAATGAAACTGATCTGTAAAAAATGTTACTTGGGGGAAAAAGAGACATTGCACATACTTTTGTAAACCAAGAAAATCTTTAATAAAAATACATTTAAAAAAATAGATATCTTCTTTCCTAGTTTAGGAATCTTCATTTCTTTGAGGTCCTGGGCATGTTCTCTTATTACACTCATAAAGATAGAAAATCTATTACTGTTTCTGAATAAGGCTTGAATGTCATCCCATTATTAAAGAAAGGACTTTTCTTAGAGAGTTTAGATGAAAACCTTCTTGGTTCAACCTTTGAATATTGTTGCCTTTCTCAATGTGGAGAAAGAAGTTTGCCAGCCCCCCAGCAATGTCTCCAAACTGTAACTACTCTACAACTAATGGTCTGTTTTAACAGCCGTTTTTATGACCTAGATATGCCAGACAACAAATTGCTATCGGGAGATGTTAGCAAGAGGATAATGACAGTAGGAGTATTATTTAGAAGTGAGAAATATGTCAGCGGAAGTTCATGTGTGATTTTTAAAAATCTGCACTCCTACCTACACACCAGGGCTCCCTGGTTTTGACCTTAGGAGGAGCTGCACTTCCGACTTCAAAATGTGAAGAACCTCAAGAGATCAGCTCCGTTCTTTAATCTCCCATGCACACCCTTTAGCAAATTGTGTCCTTCCCCAAAGAGGGCACGTATTGCGGTGAGACCTGGCAACCAAACCCAGTGTTGTGGGTGGGTACGATTGGATAGCCACAACACCCTATTGGTAGGTCCCTTGATGCTGGGTTTATTCAGGCCAATGGGACGCTAGCCAAATGGATCAAGGGACCTATATATGCCCATGCATGTGACTCAGAGCTTCCTCTTTTGGCCAGTGCATCGGAACACCTGCCCACCTCTCCCTATATTTAGGGCTTGTGTGCTTGACCTTGCTATGCCACCGTGTGTCATCAGTTATTGGGACAGCGGCACGGCAGGAATTTTCCCCACTTGGCTGACTGGCTGTTGCCATTTGGGTTTTGCCTGCTGCGTAGCAAATTGTCACAACTTGTAAGGTTGCAGATAGGCTCTGGTTCAGGTGATAGGGATGGGGGAGCGCTCTCGCCATCCCTATGTGAAGGGTATTCTGATACAGGAATCCAGGGACTCAATGGTTTGGTCAACCCTGAGAGGGGTTGTGCCTGTGCCTGAGTCCAGGGGGACATCTGGGTGGTGGACTAGCCTGTCCCCAGCTTTCTGCTGTTCCAGTTGTTCACCCTAGGCTGACCTATGCTGGTGCCCTGGGTCAGCGCTACCTGCAATGGTGCAGGGAGCTAGTTGAACCAGTGCCTATGCAACCACTCACTTGTGTTGTGGCCTAAATTCTGCCAAAAAACCAAACCAAAATTTGAGTCTTGACTGAATTTATTTAAGGGGGAGGTTTAAAGGTCTTAACACGCAACACTGATGCTAGACAACACACTCTCAAACTGCTTCTCTCCTGCCCTCGGTCTGATTCACTCTTTATTATCAGATGTGGGAGGTCTGGTTTGGCTACTCAGTAATGAGAAAGAAAACATGTAAATATGCTTAAGAAGTTTTCTTCTTGAATGTAACATCACATATTCTAGGACACTTGAAACAGATTTGTTGCTTAAGCCCTGGTGAGCCCTACCTAATTCAGTGTGAAGAAGCAAATGGAGTCCACATCAACGTGTTGACATTCTTCCCCAGGAGGTAAGGCCGTGATCGGAAAGGGTGTGTTTTCATATTATCTGGCTCTAAGGATAGTTGGTTGTTTTAATTCCCAAAAGAACATAACAAAAAATAAATCACTGTTCCAAGCTTGCGCTTTCTGGCTTTTGTTAGTTTGTTTATCCTCTGCTGAATCATATAAGCTTGGAAGAAAGAAAGATTCCAGCTCTCCATATGGATCTCTCTGAAGCATCTGGAACCCAGTTTCTCTCTGCTTCATAAAGGCAAAGCATTTTAGGGGGCAGAATTGCTGTTAGCTGTTTTCTTGCAGGTATTAGATTGCTGGAGAGGGCTGGAAGGACGTTTGTATCTTTATAGTCCACTTTTTGCCATGGAATGTTGATGTGGGATAGAACTGGGAGTCTTCCTCGGATCTTCTCTTCCTGTCTCCAGAACTCATCTATTGCTGTCCTAGAGAGCTCCTGCACATCCCATACAGGCCTTCCTTGTCAACTGGCAGGAGACAGATTGTAGAACTTAGAACAAAGAAGCTTAGCAGTGCTGGGCATGGAATCACTGTGCACTCTTTTGTTTGCATGAGAAGGTCAGCTTGCCATGGTAGCCTTTCAAGCAGCCTGCCTGAACCACTTCTTTGACCATTCCCAAACCACTTCTCTGACCAGCAAGGCACTTCTGGAAATGACAAAACTGGCACCAGCATTCCCCCCCCCCATTCGTCTTCAGTGTTTGGGCAGCAAATATCATTTAGACAAATAGAAAGTGAATTTGCTCGTGGGTTGTTTTTTTTTGTTCCTTGCCCACAGCCAGGGAATAGGTGTTAGAAGACAAGAGATGGTCCAAGGTGAAGCCACACAAAGGTAGTTCTCCCAGCTTGGAGGAAAGACATCAGTCAAGCAGCTACTGCTGCCTCACACTGAGGTTTTTAAGTCAGAGCTGCCAGTGCCCCAGCTGAAGCACCTTAAGAGCTTTCTGTTCTGGAGTCCTTCTAGTTTCTGCAGGTTCTGAATTCTCCTCAACCTGATCCTCCTCAGAGCATGGGCATGATACATACCCAACTCCAATCTTTCCTCACAGCTCTTTTTCTTGAGGCCTCTCACCATCTTTGTCACCCAAAAAGATTTTTTTCCTATTTCCTTAAAGCTTCATCGTCATCACAAGACTTATATATTTTTAAACTGTCTCTAAAATTTGACAGGGCTTTGTTCACCACACAGACATCTGTCTCTGTCATAAATCATGCAAAACGTTTCAAGACTGTCCACACGCTGTTCAATCAAGGAACAGTCAAGAAAACAAGCTGAGGAGAAGGGGGGGTATTTTCTGAAGGGCAAGTTGCCCCTAAAACAGTTATTTATTGCTAATTAATTACAGACTAAAAATGTTTATAAAACAATATAAATTTGTGTAGTGTTCCTTCAACAGCTGCTGTTATACTAACACATTTTTAATTGAGCACAAGCATGCTACATGGTGCCTTAAAATACTACAGGACAATCTTATGAGCACAAAAAGAAAGAAAGATTTCCTTGAAGGGACTTGTTCTACCAATTGACCCATACCCATTTCCTTTCTCAAAACACACCTTTGGGCTCCAGGCATGGCTAACATGGAAGCATAATCTTTTATATAAAGCAGTATCCACCAAACCCACATTGTAGAGAACAACCGGGTTACCATAGTGCAGAGATGGAAGAACCTGGGCCTTTAGTCCTTTTCATAATTCAAGTGGGTTGCAAGGAGGGGGAGGGGAACAGAGGGGAACTGGTTTCAGTTCCTCCTGCCACCAGCAAGTGATCCCAGGAGATTAAATCAGAGGGAAAGTATCCCTTAACAGAAAAAAATGTCTCCTGGCTCTGCTTGTTGTCCATGTGCCCAGATGAGAGCTGATAAAAGAGATGGTGCTGCGATAAGCTCCCAATAAGCTACCTGAACCAGTGGTGGTGGTGGTGAGGGTGATAGACAGAAGGCAACCTGTTCTTCCTTCCCACTGATTCCTTCACTTTTAGTAACTCAGACTCTATTTTCCAGGGAGTGTCCTGGATTTACAGAAGCCATCCTGGTTTCTGATTTGATTGTCCTGCTTTTCCTTAGGACGTCCCTATTTTCATCAGAGGAATGTTGAAGGGTATGGAGTTATGTGGCCACCACCCTCCCCCCCCCCGAGCCAAGGAGATAAGCAGCATTACAACCTTTAGAAGACATCTGAAGGCAGCCTTATATAGGGAAGTTTTTTTTAATGTTTAATGTTTAATGTTTTTGTTTATGTTTTTATATATGTTGGAAGCCATCCAGAGTGGCTGGGACAACTCTGTCAGATGGGTGGGGTATACATAATAAAAATTGTTGTTATTATTATGGAATGGGACATCCCTATTTTCATCGGAATTTTTTTGCAGGGTATGGTAACTACTTGTCTGTACAGTAGAACACTTATTTTCAGGTTCTACTTCCTTCCTGCTTCTTCTCCAAGTTCAGACAACAGCAGTATGAGCTCACATGTGCTAGTGTTAACTTCTTGGCCACTTGTAAAACACATGCTGTACTTAGAATGACTTTGTTTGACATGAGTAACAAGACCTAAATTTTCTTTATCCCATCTTACCAGCTTATGCAACTCACAGCTTATGTAAGGGTTTGATTCTGGGGGTCCGTGTGCATAAAGCCAGAAACCCCTGGAACCGCATGCCCTGTGACCATTCCTACTTATCTGGAGTGGGCCTTGTCCTCTGCCACACTTACCAGGCTCTGGAAAGGACATGTCATGTCTGTGGGATACTCCCAGAACCCCTATATGCCCTTCCCAGAGCCCAGTAAGCAAGGTGGAGGGCTTAAAAGGTTCTTTTTGCAGCAGGTTTTTCCCCGCTCTCCATTCATTGATTCATTCATTCATTCATTTCCCCACTGCCCACATAAAGTTGCAATCATGTAAGTATTCTAAGTGTAAGATGTGAATTACCTGCATTTCTTTCTGCACACTGAAAAATATTTACCAAACTCCAGCAGATGGAGATAAGGAAGGATGTCCCAACTGCAACCTGCACCTGTGTCCACAGAGCATTGGAGCGTGGTCTGTTCTTAAAATATTGCTCTCCAAGAGAGTTCTGTTCAATAAATGTTAATGACAGGGCTGCAGCAAATGTCCTACTTCCATCAGCCAAATCTAGCATGGCATAATGGGAGCCAACAAGCACCTAGAAGGCACCATGCTGGTTGATCTTGCTGTGAAATAATTCTGTTTTTAAAATATTTATTGTTCAGGGTTGAGGAACCTCTGGCCCTCCAGAAGTTAGACTGCAACACACACCACCATTTGCTAGTGACCATTCTGGATGGGGCTGATGGGAGTCGGAATCCAACAATGTCTGGGAGGCCAAAGGTTTCCCAGTCCCATTCTAATTATTCCTTATTTTTCTGTACTGTTACAACATGCCTGCATTGACATGGTTCTGGTCAACCAACTCATTGATGCTCCTTTGGGCTATATATATACAGTGAGGTCCATAAGGTCTACAAAAGGTGTTCTTTTGTGGTCCTTTGGCTATTTGCATTTGTTCAAGTGGGGATATTGTTTGTTTGTATTTTGTTCTTTACTTAGACCTATTGGCTGTCCAAACCGACAAAAATATGTATTGTTGCAAATGTTTTATGTTCATTCTGCAAAACCAACTAATCTGTGTGAGAAAATTCTTTTCGATTCTTTCTGGGTATTATTGGCACATTCCCGTAATGCATTTCCCTTCAGCTACATCTCTAGCAGAGTCAATGGATTCATTTAAGTACTCTCAAGGGCACAATTTATCCTGTACCTCTTTCATACCTTTTTCATACAGGTAATCTTGAACAAAACAAAACCCAGCTTGACTCGTCTGTAACAGGCTTCATTCACCCTGCCTTGTATTTAGCAAATATGCATTCATATGGGAACAATTTAAATCCAATAAATGTAGAATCCAATAATGCCTATCCTAAAAAAAATACTTTGTAAGACTTTAGGGTATTTTCATTTAATGAAACAGAACAATGTGTTATGCAAAAATCTTAGAGATGACAAAGTATGAACATAAGAGCTTCTCTAAAACATTTTGTTGCGATGTTCCCTGAGGACTAGGGGCTATTAGAACCATCAGCTGGCAAGATTGATCCACCAGCAGCAACCTTTGGATAAGGCATTTAGATAGCATTCAAAGTATTTCACCATGCACCAATATTATTTTGCAATATCTAGGTTGCTTCCGCTTTGATATTATATGCCTTGAGTTATACCAATTCAATATTGTCATGCTCATTATATTCCAATAGATGTTTACTAAAAATGTCAAGCAAAGAACAGAATTAGAATTTAAATCTAGACTATACATATGGTTGTGGGGGGGGGGGACCCTCACTGGATTCTTTCTCCTGGTGCGATTTCATTACTGCATATTTACATAATGTTGTTTTGAAAACCATCATATTGTCAGTTTGTTATTAGTTGAACCTCAATGATTTTCCTACTTAGAATCCAGATATCACCTAACTGGGTACAGCAAACAGCATTAAATGATGTTGGACAAATCAATACTATATTGCATTTCTGTCTCTTAATAGCAAACATGTAAGAAAGAATTTCACTACCTATATGATTATTAAAGTTGGGCTGAGTCAATGACAATACGCATGTCCAACTGGAGAGCTTCTTTTTTTTAGTCATTCGGGATTAAATGCAGATGGAAAGATGTGGTTGTCTGAAAGCTCTGCCACATGCTCAGACATTGCTAGCATCCCTGTAAATGCTTTAAAAAAGATCTGTGGTATCAAGAGGATCTGGACCGATCATGGACTTTATTCAGATAATTACCATCAAACGTTCTCATTTAATTGGGGTGCACCCAAAGTGACCTTCAGGAGCTGAAAATGAATCCAATAAATATTTGACATATAACCTTGGCTGAATGTAATGCCAATTGATAGTGTGTGAGCTGAGTTCATGCATACTGTGATGACATCTGGTTGTCCAAATCCCGAAACTTCAGTGTGCGTTATTGATGATGACCAACTCAAAGGTTTTTCAATGATGGGTAAGATGTTCAGGCACACTCAAAAAATTGGGATTTGGTGACCAATGAAGTAGTCACAAGGCTACTTTATTCAGCCTGTGCTTCTCAAACACCTTTTCTCTGGACACCCAGATGATATGAAATCATCATGCAAAGGAGGGGTGTGTGCCAAAAAACATGCATAAAATGAAGGAGGGAAGAATTATTGGATCTGCAATAATTCATTATGGTTATGATGCAAACCATAGGTCAACAGTATAAGTAGATGCACAGCCACAAATGTTTAGAAGGGGTGATCTGGAAACTGAATACATTTTCACATAAAATGTGCTGCGCAACTTGTTGCGTAGCTTCTCTAAGGCCTTGAGAATCAAGTCCTTGTATTCATTCTGAATGCTGGTGGAATCATATGCTATAATTTTCAGGCTGAAGGCCACATTTCCACATATACAACCTTCTGAGGGCCACATACCAGTGGGTTAGAGATTAAAGTGGGCAAAACAATGGATGCTATTTTTATATAGGTAGAGCAAGATATGCAAAAGTCACAGTTTTCTAAGCACACACACACACCTCGATCCAGGCAAGCAGTACGCAATATCACAGTTCAAGGATGTTTGGCTTTGAAGGAGGATTAGGCCAGTGGCATAGCTAGCTGCTCGGCACCTGGGCCACCACACACATCCTGCACCCGGGGGTGGAGCAAGCCAGGGCAGGGTGTGCCACGCGGAGCCTCTCCACTACCTCCCGCTCAGTTGTAGGGTGGCTGAGGGAGTGGCCGTGGAGAGACGCAAGCCCCATGCTGCTGTCCCGGGTAGCGCAGAGCCTGCAGGCGCCCAAACCACCACGTCATTCCCAGAAGAGACACGTGGCTTGGGCACACTGCAGACCCCGTGGTATGTGCCGCGCCCCCGTGGTGTGGCACCTAGTGCCTCCCGCCTCACCTAGCTACACCTCTGGATTAGGCAGTTTCATGGAGGAGAGGGAGCCATAAGGGCTGTGCTCTGCCTCCAAAGTTGGAGGCAGCAATGCTTCTGGTCTCTGGAAATGACTTGAGGGGAGAGTGCTCCTGTGCTCAAATCCTGTCTACTGGTTTCCCACAGGCATCAGGTTGGCCATGATGAGAATAGGAAGATGGAGTAGATTGGCTATTGGCCTGATTCAGCAGGCTTTTCTTACATTCTTTAGAAGACATTCCAGCCAAGCAAAAGCCCAGAACAGGGTTGGTGAGGAGTGTGACCTGAGGAGAAGGTGTAACCTTGAAAGAGTCCCAATGGCCAGACCCCTGGCCAGATCCCTCATCCTCCTGGCCAGATCCCTCATCCTCTCCAAGGGATGTTCACTGCAATGCATATATTATTGAAATATGCATGGCAATTAGTTTCCATTAAGAAAGCACCACAAAGTTTGCATGTGAAAGTTCCAAAATATTTAATGCAATGTTTATCGGCAGGAATATATTTAATTGTGTAGTTAACATGATTACACTGAATCTGAATTACTCCCCCCCCCCCGCGCACGCAAAAAAGACGCTAAAGTATTTGAAAGCATTTTCAATCATTTTTGGGATTAAAAAGATAAACTCCACACCTGTGCATTTGTTGTAATTACAATGTATCAAAATAACTATCTCCCCATTCTGCATATTTTAGTCATCTTTCCTTAAAATAGATATATTTGATGTGCCTTCAATCTTTTTAATGAACTCAGTGTGATAGTACTTTTGAAAATGAGTTCTTTAGCTTGGAAAAGTACATTTTTTGTCTGGGTCAGAAGATAAAATGCATGTGTACATTTGTTTCCAGCAAGGACCATTATCAAAACAAATTATTTTAGCCAATTACTGAAATTTGTTTACCTTAGGGTGCATTCTAGCAATTTAAAATCCCCTAAAATAGCTATACAAAAAAAATGATAATACAAAATCCATGCTTGACACATCTCTTGCCTCCACTTTACATCCATCCTTCAGTATATTACTGCATCCATTGGTGGTCATGATGTAGGATTAGTATCAACCAGCCTGTGACCAAAGAATGGCCCAACATGAGAACCTCTTTTAGCAGTGAAAGGGACTTCCTCATCAAAAGAGTTCCGCTCCCCTTGGCTATTGCTTTTGAATGATGGTGTTGAACTGTGATGTAAAGGAATGTCTGGTCATAAGCCCTCTTCTTTGAAATAGAGAAGCAGAGGAGGCATTTGCTAACATGAATAAATGCTGGGGTTTTTGTTTTTGTTTTAATGGATAGAGAAAGGGTCTGTGTTGGAATGGAGTGAGGGTGTTGGCATGAGCTTACTGCAAGGCATTAGGTGACTAGGTACAAGAGCTAGTGTGAACTGTGATGACCATACAAGTCCACTATGTGCATTAACCACTTGATAGACCAGTCAACTGGATTTACAGCTGATCATTCATTAAATAATAACTTACCACAGAACCAAATTACCTTCTGTTCAGCCATTTCTTGTTAGGATCATGTTGCTGTCTGAAACATCCTGCCAAATATTATGGGGGATTTTCCTGTACATCAGGAGCGTATATGTAGTGGATTAGGTGGTAGCATGACTTTCTGTATCCACTCTCAAACTAGTCAAAAGACTCTTACCACACTTCTACACCTAGTCAGAAATCCAGTGATCTAGGTTTGATTAAACTCATTCGTCAGACCTCAGATGTTCAATAGCTGATATTTTAGTATTGATCATTTTAGATATAGTATTTATTACAGGTTGTAGTCCCATTGTAAATAATATGTCTTCAATGAGTAGATCCACTGAAATAAATAATTTCCGTGGCGTTGACCATTTTGCCGCACCGGAATTCCCTGTTTTATTTTGTTTTTGTTGCTGTTGTGCCCACGCAGGGACCTTATAGTGAAGAACAAGTAAGAAATCTAAATTAACAACAACTTTTAAACCATTCTTACCTCCCCTAAGGGCAATAAAATAAACTAAATACATGCTTTAAACTATCCATTGTGGTTGAGTGGTGGTGTATCACATTCCCAGAATTAAGGAGATTCTGTCTTAATTATTCTGCTCAGGAATGCTTTGTTACGGCCACAGTGGAGCTAATTTGCCATATATATTATCAGCACAACTCAGTCACCCCTTCCTTGGCTTTTGACTTGTGCCTAGTGTGTCATGGAAAGCTCTGGTGTGAAGTTTCTGGATTGCTTCATTAAACGTCCTAACAACTAAAGGTTTACTTGCTTAAAAAATGCTATCTGCATATTGATGGTACTTGACAAGGCAGACACTGGGACTACTGGCTGAGCCCTAATGATCAGAATCATTTAAAAAGCATCAATAAAGCACAGGCTTCAGTAGCAGTTCCTCTATGACACAACTAGAGTGAGCGCACAGCAAGGGAGCCAGCATTGTGCGCGCCAGACTCACCCTCAGTCACCTTAAAGCTCTTGTGTTCCTCATTCTTATGCATGCAACAAAGTTCCCTCGGCTCAAGTGCTCTCCTTAGCATTATAAATCTGTGGCAGAAACATCTGAGATTCACAGCTGGGTATCAAGGGTGATCCATCTATTCTGATCTTTAAAAGTTCTCTGCAGGCCATCCATCAAACATGCAAACGGCCCTCTTGCCTTGAAAATGTAACAGTCCCCCCGTTTCACCAAAAAGCTACCAACAAAGAAGATGAACCTGTTATGCAAATACGATGAAGAACCATATTAGACCAATAATTTACCACACCTATCAGCCAATCACCCATTCCCACCACCCTTCTGAGTAATACCCCTCCCCACCCTCTCACTATATATAAGGGTCTGGTGACTTCTGTTTCAGTGTATCTGAAGAAGTGTGCATGCACACGAAGGCTCATACCAATAACAAACTTAGTTGGTCTCTAAGGTGCGTGGGTGGCACTGTGGGTTAAACCACAGAGCCTAGGGCTTGCTGATCAGAAGGTCAGTGGTTCGAATCCCCACAATGGGGTGAGCTCCCGTTGCTCGGTCCCAGCTCCTGCCCACCTAGCACTTCGAAAGCATGTCAAAAGTGCAAGTAGATAAATAGGTACCGCTCCGGCGGGAAGGTAAACGGCATTTCCATGTGCTGCTCTGGTTCGCCAGAAGCAGCTTAATCATGCTGGCCACATGACCCGGAAGCTGTACGCTGGCTCCCTTGGCCATTAACGCGAGATGAGCGGCGCAACCCCAGAGTCGGACACGACTGGACCTAATAGTCAGGGGTCCCTTTACCTTTACCTTAAGGTGCTACTGGAAGGATTTTTTATTATCAATTGTTTCGAGAACATTTAGTGTTTGACAAACCCTTCCCCTGTTTTGATTTGGATTTGGGCTCAGCAAACAGAACGCTGTTGTTTTAGAAACTGGGAAATAGCTTGGTTAATTCCAACTCTAGGAACAGAGGTGGAGGTTGCCTCACCCTGAATCAAACCACTTTTCTATGTAGTTCAGTACTGTCCAAAGCAGGAATGGGGAATTGATGGATTAGAACTCCCATCGCCCCTCTTCAGTAGTCATGGCGGGTGAGGACAATGGGTGTTGTAGATCAGCAAAATGTGGAAGCAGGTGACAGGCATTGGGAGCTTATCCTGGCTCTGGCACTTCTTGGCTCCATCCAGATTCCTGATATTATTATTATTATTATTATTATTATTATTATTATTATTATTATTATTATTATTAACTGACCACCTTGTATTAGCTACAGAGATAGACCTTAGTCTGATCCAGCAAGGCATTTGTTGTTATTTGCTTTTTCCTAGCTATAACCAGTTGTTATTCTTCTTCATGATCCTCCATTCCTTCTCACATCAAAGCTTTATCTCTTTACATCCTTTTTTCTTCTTCACGAGTCTGTTCTCCAAGTACCATCTCAGAAGTAGCTCAAACAGTACCATCGACACACAAGAGGGAGGCACCTGCAACCTTGCAGGAGCCCTTTAAAACATCTTGAGGGCGGAATCCTATTGAGAGGAACCAACTGCAGCCCAATGAGGACTGAATATGTTCAGCTGACATGGAATGGTGACTGGCTGGCTGATCAGGGGCAGGGGGACCAGGAAGGAAGGGAATTGAATATCCTAGAAGATGCATGGCTAGAACCTGAACAGGAGCACTTCACACTGCAACCATCTGTTGCAGTTCCTCCTCCTGAAGTTGATTTGTAACCAGAATTTTTGTTTAAACACAGCAATTTTTAGAACTTGCTTGCTTTGTGTTCCAAAGTAACTCAATTTCCAAGGTACAATTTTCATAAAAGGTGTCCCTTCTTGTCATTTGAGAATTTCGCTGAATACCTTGATCTAAATGTTGTATTTGTTTTTGTTTAGTTGTTCTTCTGTCATTTTAATACTGAAGAGAGATTAATCAAGTTATATGAGGCAAAGCAGAGGATAATTGAAAGCTTTTCTTTTCTTTTCTTTTTTGCAAGAGTTAAAATTCCCTTCCTCTGCAAAGGAAAACTCCTGCAAAAAGGAGATTGTGCACAAAAGGAGCAGCAACCTTGATTGACCAAAAATCCTCCACCCAACCTATAAGTGTTTTAGGTAGTATCAGATCCAGAGGACTGACATTTTAGAAAACCAATTGGTTCATTATAAGTGTATTCATGTAAATGTTTACGACTTCAATGCAGATTCTCAATATAAGAACTTTAAAAAAAAATACAGTGGCAATGTAATCATAAGAGGAGAGACTTTGTGGAAGTCTCAGATCCAGCCACACACATACCGACTCACAAATTTTCCACTACAGGTGGATAAAACCATTTCAGCAGAGGATGAAATGGGCCTGTTTATGGCATCTTGTTTATTTGACTGAATGAGTTCAACCTATTTTATGTTTACAAGACAATGTGCTAAGTTGGTTAGGGCTAGTCAGTGACCTTCATGGCTGAGCTATGATGGGAATCCAGATCATCCTAGTTCAGCACACCATCCACTTGGGCAATGCTCTCCTCAAGAAGGCTCTCTTGGTGCCTTCATTACATAGCTTTAGGCACCAGGCGAAAATGTTTTTCTTCAGCCAGTTGTTTGGCTGATTAACATTCTATGGATTTTTAAATGTGTTTGTAGAAGGAGGGTTATTGGTTTGTTTTTGTTTCTTTGTTTTCATTTTATTATATATTTTGCATTCTCATTTTGCATTTTTCTGTTGTGAACCACCCTGAGATCTCTGGATGAAGGAGTGTACAAAGTATTTATTTATTTATTTACTTACTTACTTACTTACTTACTTACTTACTCATTCAACTGGATTATTTTTAAATGCAACAGCTAGTCTACTTCAGTGAATCAAGGTTAATAAGGCAGATACTGCAGCTACATTTCATCGTGCACCAGTGGAATTTCAACTAAGACGAGGTGAAGTGCCACCCCACCTTCCATCTACTCAGCCAAGTGTGGGGAACCCATGGCTCTTCTGATATTGCTGAACTACATCTGCCTTTTTGGAGAATGGCCATGCTATCTGGGGCTGTTGGGAGTTGTAGTTCAGCAGCATCTGCAGAGCCTAAGATTGCCCGCACCAGTACTTGGCAAACAACTTAAAGAACAAATGAAATGAGACTTGGATGAATATTTTCAGCTAATGTCCCTATGTTCTCTGCCCAGGCCATCCCGTAGAAGTAGGCAACATTTTTGCAGGTGGGCATATGAGTGCTTCCACCACCACATTCATAAATACTTGAAAGCCACCAGAGAAATAGCAACAACTGAGCTGGAAACGAACATTCAAGATAACCTGTAGCAATTTGCCTTGACCTTTACTTCTTAGCTTTATCATTTGTCTCAGCTGAAATTTGAGTTGACTGGGGGTAGGTGGGGAAAGAAATGCAGTTAGGACAGAATTCACACTGTCATGTGCTAAGTAATTTCACTGGGAAACAGGAGGGCACTCCAGATAAATTGTAGCTTGTAGATTATAGCAGGACCCAAATCAGGCACTTTCACTACTAAGTGTTGGTAGCAGGAAAATATATCAGACACCTAAAAAAGAAAAACAGCTGAAAAGTGTTAGCTGGGTTTCAACATGAAGGAATTGGAATGACCAGATTAGAATGATGTACTGTTTCTTCATGGTTCTACAGAAAGTTTTATTACAAATGCCCTTGCAGGTAAATAGGACAGGAAATGTCATCAAGAGCAGTTGTTCTTGACAGGTATCACAAGCAGATGTATCTTAATTTGGCTTAATTCCAAAAATTTTTTAGTGGTGATGAGTGGCCATGCTTAGATGCATTTTAGAATCATTATTAAAACTTGAATTCAACAAAGCGCTCATGAGAAAATTCTACCAGTGCAAGGATTTCTCCATGTCTAATGGAAGGTTCTCCAACTTTCTGTTCCCCAATGTGTTTTGGGTTCCCCCCAACAATCCAGAAAAGATTTGGCGATAGTGCGGTATGTGTATGTATGAGGAAAGTGGGAGAAATTCCCTTGCACTAGCTCTCTTGTGTGGTGGAACCAATGTTCCCAATGCCAGGAACACACACTCTAGATCCCCACCCTAGAACTGGACAGAGAGCCTGGGGAGAGAGAGAGAGAGAGAGAGAGAGAGAGAGAGAGAGAGAGAGAGAGAGAGAGAGAGAGAAAGAAATTCTATAGTCCACAGCAACTCCCCCTCCCCAACCCTCGATTCTGCCCTGGTGTTGCACCAAGTACCCAGATGAGCACAGCTAAGTGAAACCAACTTCACCCTGCTCACCACCCAGGTCTCAGTGCTACAGACCAGATCGGCCTTCTCATTCATAATCAGATCATGGATGAGGGAATTATTGCTCCTAGCCCAGGAGGAGGTTTTTACAAGCAGCCCTAGTGAAGAAACTGTGAAATAGATACTGGATGCCGAAGTTAGTGAGCTTATTAAAAAAAAAAAAAACTTTCCTAAACTCTTTATTTTATCTAGGCTCTGTGAGGCAACTCACCTAGCTCCTTTCATTCTGTTTGCAGTTGAAGAGAGAGCTCACAAATAAAGCACAAAGATAATTATATGCCAAGTACCTCCAGGACTTAGCCTTTGCCCTCCCTGTTGTGAGGCAAGCATTGCAGAGCTCCTAGCATATGCAATGGCTTACAATAATCACCATCCTTTGAGGATTTTTCAGACCATCATTAAATTTTGAGATACACTGGAGTGGGCATTTGTATCATGATATGTATAACACATGCACTCGCACATAGACCTTACCTAAAATAGTCCCATAATCCCTTACATTAGGACCCTTTCTACAGCCTCTCAGATACATGCCATTGGCGCAAGGCCCAGACTCTCTATTTATTTTCTCATAAATTGGCCTGATCATTAATGAGAACTCATATTTTCATGTATACCCTACACAGCATCTTGGCAATATTTAAAAATGAATGCAGCAGTGCAACTCAGACTAATGGTGGCACTGTTTTTTCATACCTGCACTATATTATATCAGTATATTAATTCAATTTTGCATCCCCTCAGCCTTTCGCAGGAATCTCAGAAGGGCGGTCAGTCTTACAGAAAATTAGATTCATCAATTTGGAGTGACTATGCGATGATAATGACATGCTATTTTGACATGCCTTATAAAGAGAATTATTCTGAGTGTCTTTAAAAATGTTGACCTTATCAAACAAATACAAACCATTTCCCTGTTTTCTTGTATCATGCTATGAAATACTGATCGAACACTTATTCTGCTATGGCATGTTAAGCAAAAACATATTAAGTTGCTGTGATGTTCACCACCTTAGCACCATTTTAGAGAGTACAATTTAAAAACCATCGCTTATTGCTATGGTTTAAAAACCATAGCTTATTTGTATTTGTTTCACCATTGGCTAAATTTGGACCAAATCATGTGGAATCTGAAATTGAACCTTCTATAAAGGTGGAATAGAATCACTGAACTGTAGAATTGGAAGGGACCACAAGGATCATCTACTAGCCCTGTTTAGGGAAGTTTTTAATATTTGATTAATTATTGTATTTTAATCTTTTGTTTGAAGTTGCCAAGAGTGGCTGGGGAAACCCAGCCAGATGGGCAGGGTATAAATAAATAAATTCTTCTTCTTCTTCTTCTTCTTCTTCTTCTTCTTCTTCTTCTTCTTCTTCTTCTTCTATTATACAGGAATCTTTCACCCAATGTGAGGCTTGAACCCATAATCCTGAGATTAAGTGTTTCAGGCTCTACTGACTGAGCTAAACTCTCAACGTATCTGGAAGTAAGTCCCATTGAACTCAATACATCTTACTTTTAATAGACATGCATTACATTCTGCAGTTAAGGGTTCATTACAAGGTGTCAGAAGGGTTAACTGTTGGACTACAATGGCAAGCCACACCTGTAGAGGAAGAAGCAAACTTAAAGTGTGTAGAGGACAAAAATTATTTACTCCAGGATAGGGATAGGGAAATCTGTCAATTTCAGTTTCTGTCAGTTTCTCATTTTTCTAATATCAAGTTCAGTTCTCTACATTCCCACATCACTTTGCCAATCCTTTTTTTTTTCTTTTAAAGTCCTCATGGAAGTTCACCAGCATTTTTGTGTGAATATACTAATTCTAATATACACATTTTTCTATGCAATGTTGTCTAATGCACACATTGTGCAAAGCATTTCCCCATTACTTAATGTATTTTTGTATGTTATTTGCACAAATGTATGTATTTTAACACACAGTTTACCACGTATATGCATTTTTGTACACACTACCTAGTTGCGGAAGTGGTTGAAAAATTCAGAGAAGTGCAAATTTCGAAGGATGCCTTTTTCAGTCTGCGTATTATTTCAGGAACTGCAAACTAGGTAGCTTTGCCTTTAATTTGAATGGTGCGGCTCTGTCATGCTGTCCATTGCTGCTTGCAAGAGGAAAGTTTGTCTCCTAATATCAGGTGAATATCAGGTTTTATATAGTTAACCTTGACTTCTGTAATTGCCAATTATTTCCTGGGAGGGCTACTCCTTTAACATCTACCTGACAGAAATGTAACAAGGCTTTTCATATCATTTTCATGCTGAAATGAACTTCATCTGCTCAATTTCTTCCTGCCTGTCATTAAAGGCACAGGCGCCATGCTTGTGGGGGGAGCCCAACTCAGCTCTGAAAGGCATCATGCTAGGAAGAGAGTAAAACATGCAAAACATTTATAACCCTACATAAGGATTAACAAAAATAAATAAATCTTTCTGCCATTTAATCAAATATCAAAGATGAACAATTATTCAGCATTGTGGACTATTTCAAAGCCAGAAAAGTACAACAAAGAAGCAATATTGTTTGTTTGTTTTTAAAACATTTATATACCACTGTATATAAAAATATACTACGGCAGTTTACAACAATAAAACTGTTATGTACTGAGTTGAATAGGATCCAAAATGCAACAGTCTGATTGGTCCTAGAACAATAGGATTCAGAATGCAGCAGTCTGATTGGTCCTAGAACAATAGGATTCAGAATGCAGCAGTCTGATTGGTCCACAGGAGCCACCCAATCCAGCTCCAGGTGGAAGTGAATCCGCAACCTGATTGGCATATAGGAGTATCCCGGAATTAGCCAATCACATGGGGCCCATTGTGTAAATAGTGTATATAAAGCAGACGTTTTTGGGGAACTGCATTCCTCACTACTATGAGCTGAATAAAGAGCATGAAATTCACATTTGACTCCGAGTATATTTCAAAAAACCATACAAAATTAGTTGCCTACATGTAATGTCGTTTACCTATCTTTTTCGAGAACATTGGGGATCTTGAATATGTGGATATATTACGATGGTTTTTATATTTTCTAAGATTGGTGGGTTTATTTTGATCGTGCCCTTGGGTCTCAATTTTGTAGATTTTGTATCTACAACATAGTAGATTACAGTAGAAAAGACTGCTGAAGTGGTTAAACCACTATCTGTTAAGTTAATGGACCTCGTCAGGCCTGCAAACACCCTCCATTTACATGTCTAAAGAGCTGGCGAAGAACAGGTGTGTTGCCATAGCGACAAGTGCCCTGGAAGCAACCCCATATATCCTAAAAACACTACATTCTCCATTGAACTTCACTCTAAGGAAACTGAACCCTGGGCATTCAAAAAAAATATCTGTAGGTTTAATGTTTTTGCATAGGGATATGCATGCAAGACCTGCCCCAATGTACAGACACATATGTTCCAGAGCCTCTATGAAGGCCTGAAGGGGTGCTCTAACCAGCTGAATATGGTGACAATCTTCCCTTGGATCGGAAACTCTGCACGAGAGGAAGGGCCATAGCTCAGTGGTAGAGCATCTGTTTTGCTTGCAGAAGGTCAAAAGTTGAATCCCCAGCATCTCCAGGTGTAGGGCTGTCAAGCCTGAAACTCTGGAGAACTTCTGCCAGTCAGTGTAGACAATACTGAGCAAGAGGGACCAATGGTCTAAGGCAGCTTCCTTTGTTCCTTTCCCCCCCTAATCAGAGCTCCTGTTCGAAATGAGGATTCTAACCCCATCCATCTGAACATGGTATGAATTTCCCAACACCTTGAAGAAGAGCAGGTATGGTAGAACACACTGGGATGTCCCTCATTGACACATGCCTCTCAGATCCACCCCCCCCCACCACACACACTCAGTTTAAGCCCTCACACATACTATTAAATGCATCAGGAGGGATTATGCATTATCATTAGAAAAAATAAGCTCTAGCTAGTTGAATATAGTAAGCCCATAAACTGGTCAGAATTTCACTCAAATTAATGAATGGAATCTGAGCTGACAGATATTTTAAAACAGGAATTTGCCTTAGCTGTAATTTTTCCTGAACCCAATATTGTGCATAAATTGTAAACTTTGTAATGCCTTTCAGAATAAAAGGTAGAAAAAATGACCGGAAAGTAATATATATGTAGGGAAAGTTCCTCTTTGCAAAACAGAACCTGACTTTTCTTCACTGGAGGTTATGTTTCCAAATGTATCATGGATGCCCAAATGAGAATAACACAGAAAATAAATAACAATAATATTGTGCGTGCAGCTTCTGAATTTGTCAAAACCAGTCTAGTCTTGAACACAACTATAGGTAACCTTCCCTTTATGTTCTGGTTCAATTTTCATATGTCTTCCAAAAATAGGGTTAGATTAAAAATGCACTGAGATTCATTTTTTACAATAATGACAATGGGAAATGTAAATAAAACGTAGAAGGAAATAATTTCGAAAATCATAAGTTGGTATACAATTGTGGAGAAAAACACTATATATGTTAATGTTTATTCCTATCTATGTGAGCTGTATCCTGAGGAAATGTTCAGATAGTATCACTGGTGCCTGCATTTTTGCCTGTTTCCTGTAGCAAAGGTTACAGATCAAGCTGGAAATGCAACAATACCGTACTTAGAGAGTTTGATGTTTGGTTTCACAATTCCTAATCAACAAACAAATTCATCTGCAAATTTACAGATTCCTCCAAGCCTACCAAGCACAAAGAGTGTCCCATTTGAAATCAAATGCCTGCTTCAAGTTCTGAAAAGAATATATATGAAGTCTATCAATAGCTTCAGTTACAGAAGGGCCATAGCTCAACAGCAGAACTTCCACTTTGCATCCAGGACATTCCAGGTTCAAACCCCAACATCTCTAGGTAGTCGAAACAAAATAAAATAAAAATTCCTTCCAGTAGCACCTTATGGACCAACTAAGTTTGTTCTTGGTATGAGCTTTCGTGTGCATGCACACTTCTTCAGATACACAGGTAGGTCAGGGAATTCCTCCTGCCTGAACCTCGGTTGAGCTGCTGCCAGATAGTGTTGACAATACTAAGCTAGATGAACCAATGCCCAAACTTTGGATAAAGCAGCTTCTTATGTTCCCATGTTTTGTACAATATAAACAAATTTATGGCCCACCTTTCTTTGCAAGAGCATCACAAGATTTTTTTAAGGCAGTTGCAAAGAATACTAGGGTTAGAAAGCTGTCAGTGATATGTAAGTGCTACCACAAGATGTCATAATGGCCACCAACTCCGATGGTTTTAAAGGGGTATCAGACAAATTCATGGAGGATTAGATTAACACTGGCTACTAGGCATAATGGCTGTGTTCTGAGACAAGATGCCTCTGAAGACCAGTTGCTGAGAATCAAAAGTGGAGAAAATGAGTTGCACTCATCAGGTTGGCCACTGAGAGAAGAGGATATTGGACTAGATGGGCCTTTGGTCTGATCAACTCTTCTTATGTCTTCAAGAAGTGGTCAGAGTATTATTGATTATAAGAATTGGATATATTATTATATGATTATGTAAATCTATAAAAAATAATAGCTGGTGGGGCTAATCTTCCTCAGATTTTCATTTTTAGGGGGGAAAGTAAGCTATTGTGAGCCTGTCATAATAAATCTGACTTCCTGTGGTAGATAGGTGCAGAAGGGAAAGAGTGGGAGAATGTCCCAGTCCAGACATTGTGATGTTCCCAAAGCAGCAGCATTGGTCCATTTTCTCCTTTACGATTCCACATCCCTTAACTTGATGCTGAACCAAGGGCTGCAGGAAAATATAGCACATTAATGTAGCTTTTGGTTTTCCATTTATTTCTGACATATTTCTAATTATGTCTAACATCTCCAGAAAGTTGTCACCCATTTACACCTTTGCCTTTATGATTACTTTCCTGACAAGCCTGAACTATTCAGCTACCAATCTCTTTACTGATTGTCCTTTATTTCCTCAGCCTGTGTGATTTCACTTTTGATTTTCAGATGGGTAGATAGTTACTCACTAACATATGAAAGAAGATGCTGTTGGGATAGTCTATCATGGCAATAAAGGGGATAGTTTGGAACAGAGAAGTGATGGGAAGACTAAGGTTCTGCTCAACTCCACCGTAATCTTTTCTGCCTTTGGGATTTCATTACATGCTTGGTAGTTAGGAAAGGAACCCAGGTCTCCCTGTTCACTTCAGCATGCTGTCTCTTGAATGGGTATAGGTATTGATTAATAACATTAATGAAATGAAGATTCTGCTCCTTATAAATTGTTAAGGATTAATTGGCTATTTATTTGCTTGGTTTTTAAAATCTGTTTCTGCCTTACATCAGAGGCAAACTTATATAACCATGATGTAGGTGATTCTCAGGCAATTTTAGTATCTTAGAATGAAAACCGGTTGCCTTGCAAGAGAGAAATGCTCTGTACATAGTTGTCATTTGTAATTTTTGTTCTAGTCTTTTGTGTGACAACTTGGAAGATTACAGTTTTTTCTTTCTCTTGTAAGACTACAACCTCCAGCAGCATGTCTAGTTCTTTTAAGGATAAGGATAAGGAATAATTTATTGGCCAAGTACATTTTACAACATACTTGGAATTTTGCTTCGGCTACATTGCAATGTAAACATACCTTATACAAACACTGTTCCACTAACAATACAATGACACAGCAAAGAAACCCCACCCATAGCTGACCTCCCTTTCCACTACACAACTACAAATTACACAAATGAATGGCACAGGGGGGGGGGGAACTATTCCTGTGCCTGGCTGATTTTATGTATAAAGTCCTGTAGCGACGTCCAGATCAAACAGATGATGACCAGGATGCAAAGGATCTGCGACAATTCCCTCTGCTCTCTTCCTAACTCGGGTAGCATAGAGTGTGTCTATTGAAGGCAAGCTAGCACCAATTACCCTTTCTGCAATTCTTACTGCTCGTTGGAGCCTTTTCTTGCCTATCTTGGAGGCTGTGCTGTACCAAGCAGTAATAGAATTACCGAGAACAGTTTCAATGATGCCTCTGTAAAATTGGACCAACACTTCCTGGGGCAACTTAAATTTCCTTAGTTGATGCAGGAAATACAACCTCTGGTGGACCTTTTTAATAATACTGTTGCTGTTGCCTGACCAATTTAAGTTTTGAGAAATTATAGAGCCCAGGAACTTTATGGACTCTACTACTACAACCACATTACCAAGGATGGAAAGTGAGGGCAGGACGGAAGAGTGCCTTCTAAAATCAATTACCATTTCCACTGTTTTGGGGGCATTTAGCACCAAATTATTTCTGGTGCACCATGAAACAAGATGGTCTACTTCCCGCCTATACACAGATTTATCATCCTCCCGGATAAACCCAATAACTGTTGTGCCATTGACAAATTTCAAGATCTTAACCGATGGATCAGTTGAGGTACAGTCATTTGTGCATAGAGAGAAAAACAGTGGGGAAAGCACAGTGTATATATATATATACACACACACACACACACACACACACACAGTCACAGCGGATGGGGGAAAAATAGGAGATAGGTGACATTTTATGCACCTAAACAGATGTCTGTAGGAAACCTGCCAACAGGACCCACACATAAGAGGACTCTTTCCTCCTGCAGTTTCCAGCAGCTGGTATTCAGAAGTATTACTGCTTCTAACCATGGAGGCAGAGCACAGCCACAATGTCTAGTAGCCACTGATGGCCTTTTACTCCTTGTATTTGCCTGGACCCTTTGCAAAGCCATCACTGCCTCCTGTGCATTGTGTGAAGAAGTACTGACTTTTATGTATCCCGTATCTTCCAACATTCAGCTTCATTGGATGTCTACAAGTTCTAGCGTTATGAGAGAGGGAGGGAAACACTTCTCTGTCCACTTTCTCCATTCCACGTCTAATTTTTAAAAAGTTATGTCATGTCACCTCCTACTCACTTTTTTCTCTATAAAAATTCCCAGATACTGCAACCTTTCCTCATAGGGCAGTTTTCCCATCCCCTTGATCGTTTTGGTTGCCCTTTCCTGAATATTTTCGAACTCTACAATACCCTTTTTGAGATGAGGTGACCGGAGATGTACATGGTATTCCAAATGTGGTCTTACCATAGATTTCTGTAATGCCATTGTGATGTCAGCAGTTTCAATTCCTTTCCTAATAATCCCTTAGCATGGAATTTGCCTTTTTCAAAGCTGCTGAGCACTGGGTTGCCATCTACATACATCTGTCTATTGTCTCATTCCTGGTCAGTTACAACCATTTCAGGCCCCATTAGCACATTTGCAAAAAAATAAGATTTTGTTTTGCACCCACATGTATCACTTTAAAGTGGTTTACGTTGAATTGTATTTGCCATATTCTACCGCCCATTCACTCTGGAGTTACTCTCAATCTCTTTTTGTGAGATAAATATATAATAATATTTAATGATATTTAATCAAGTTTCGAAATATGGATGCGCTCATGCTATTGTTTCTTTTGTTCAGTATCCTGGATCATGGCCAATTAGACTTAATGTAATAAACCCTATTGTGTTACATAAGTGGGAAGAAGCAGTGCCCTTTCAAGCTACAATTCATAAAAAATACATCCAATTCTTACTCATTTCCCTAACTAGAAAGTGAGGTAATGCCCAGTATATTTTCTGGATCTTTCTCAAGCTTGTGCTGTCCTTTTTATAATTAATTTGGTCAAAATTTTTCCCTCCTTTCGAATTTGCTCCCAACTCTGCTGCATCAATAAAGGATATCTTTCCAAGTTCACATCTGTACAGAACTTTATCACCAAAGTACTCAGTCAAAGAAGTTGTGCTGTGGTTTGTTGTCATTTATATTGCAGACAGACTACTCCAAGAGCTAATTACTTTAAAGAGTGCATATTTATGCTCCAGATGTGAAATCTTTAATGAAGTGAAATTTACAGCCAGCCGGGAACCAAGGTGTTATAAAAAATTTGCTGTACAATAAGGAGCGCATGGAAAGATGTCAAGCTTTGTTTTCCAATTTACTGCTGTCAGCTTATATGGAGCAGACCAACAGCCCTCCAGCTGCCTTTCTAAAATTAATGTTAGTTTAAGGAAGATCAATGATTCCTCTGCCACCAGCATTATCTTTTCGGTGTTCTTTGCAGCTTGCTGGTTTATTTGTCATAGGCAAAAGAGAGCCTGCATTTGAATCCTCTAGGTGCATAAATAAACCACAGCACCGGCAAGAATGCTGGACCAGGAATTGCTTAAAAAGTGCTGGGTCTTTCTTTCCTTTTGACCTGACTTTTATGGGACTCATTGCTATGTGCAACAGCATAAGCCACAGTTCTCTTCATTTCTTCATTCAACATCCCCTGTTAAAGCATTTCCCCCCCTCCCCGTAAGTCATGCCACACTGGCGGTCTCGTCACAAAGCGGGGTTGCACTCCCCTCTTCTCTCCTGTACTCTATTAAATGGTGTAACAGAGCAATTTATGCTTTTTCAGCAGGGTTAATTAGCTGTATTTGTGGCCTTGACAAACTCCATTTATGGGATGGATAGGGAAAATTGCACCCCATAGATCCTGTTACACCTTTCTGTGGCTTTTAATACAACTGTGCCCAATATTGTAAAATGCCAACATCTCATGATCATCTGGGCACAGTTTCTGGCACTGCTTTTGATTGGTTCTACTCCCTCCTGGCATGGAAGTCTGAAAGGGGGGTGGGTGGTGATGCCCAGTGAAAAGCACCAAAATTTCATGTCCTGGACAAGGAGAGAGATCTGGAAAAGCACCAATACTGACAAAGGAATCCCTCTTTCTTTGGCTCATTTTAAAATGACTTTATTATAATTATAATTTTTATTTATTACTCCACCTATTCACCCGAGAGGGGTTCAAGGCAGCTTACAGATAAAAGTAGAAGAGCTACAAACATACTCAGCATTCTGGGTACAGTTTTCCCTGGGGGGGGGGGAGTTCCACTCGTCAGCTTCATCTTGACACCTGTGAGTGTCTGATGCAAAATGGCATCATGGTAACTGTGACTGTGTAGAAATTAGCTGATATGCTGCATTGTCAATGAGCACGTATACCCTCAACTGCTGGGAAGCATGTTCCTAGGCCTTGCTTGGCTAACCATTATCTGCCCTTCTGCTTCCAGGCCTTTTTTGTGTAAAGATGGTTTCTAATTTTTATCTGATGGCCCCTGTTGTGAAACACATACTTGCAGATTGCTGGTTCAATGGGGTCTGTGACACTCACAGTTGGTATTAGGTGGGCCAGTGTTGTTATTTTCTATTCTGTCCTCAAATTTACAATTTACAATGTTACCCTTTTTTCTTGATTGTCCTTTTATTGGTAATGGGTTCTCATGCCTGCGTTAATAAGCTGCATAATAAGCGGTGTAATAAAGTATTGGTATGATTTCTTGGAGATTTCTTGGACTAAGCTTGGCTCTGAATCTGATACCTGACTGCTTGGTGCTATGCTACTGAGTAAGCTGTGGCCCTTGGGTTCAAAAGACAGAGAATGGACTGTTTGGTCCTTGTCTTTGTGAATCCCAAGTACATCCAGACATAGCCCGAATTTCCCTTGGCTTAGAATGGGGGACTATGGTGTCAGTACTACCTGGTTTTAACCTGGTTATTCAAGATAATGGTTTTACATGCAATCAATCTTGACAAGGAAATCTGGGAACTGTAGCTCTGGGAGGGAAATAGGAGACCCCCTCTCAACAACCTTCACAAGCTACAGCTCCCAGAGCTCTTTGGTGGAAAGCCATGACTGTTTAAAGTGGTATAATAGTGTTTTAAATGTATGGCATGAATGTAGCACTGCATGTTAAGATGAAATCATTCCACCAACGACTATGTGCCTAAGCTTGCAGGGCAATAGAACTGGACTGCAGCATGTACATTTCCTTTATGGGGGAAGGTTTTTCCTACCTTGCATGGTTATAATGTGCAGCTATCCAGAGAGGGTATGTGTATGCCCCACTCTCCTTGGCATGAGACCTGAAAATATGGAGGAAGAGGAATGCATTGTTTCATTGCAGCATCCACATCTTTTGAGAAGTCACCCGCAGTCACAAACCTGTGTTTGCTTCTGCGTGGTGTGTGAAAAGGCCCAAAGTCTTACAATGAAAGTTATGTCTTTATTCTGCGGAGGAAAAGGGAGAGCATGTGGTAATAAAGCAACATGAATGGGTAACGTGAGCTTCTCCAAATACACTTCCCATTGATTCTGCTGGCTTTAGCAACTGTCGATTCCAGCTGTCTGCTCCTTTTCAAATATTTGTTCCTGCTCATTCACATTCCAAATGTTTCTCCGTTTTGCAGTATCTGCTCTCATCTCTTGCTTTGTCCCTTTCCTTCCTTTGTAAGCATTTCACACTTTTGCAGCCTTGAGTCAAGATCAGAAGCTGGATTTCTGCAGAGCTTAGTTTTCTGTGAAGCTTTTGTGTAACCGTTTCTCCACCCTCCTCCACTGCTGGTATACTAATTTTAATGCTATTCTTTCTGACTGCTCAATGTAGCTGTGATATACACTTCACACAAATCATATCTTGCTTTTAGCTAAATGGGAAGGGACCATAAAGAACCCAAATTCACAGCCTATGAAGGATGAGTTGAATTCTGGTGAGTCAATTGCCCCCAAATTCAGATCCCTAGCTCCTTCTAATTATCTAATGGCAGGTTCTCCTGGTCATTAAAAACAAGATGGCTGTGGAAATCTAATCATTATCCTGATTGATGTCAGTGTCTAATAGAATTGATACCATACTATAATTCTTACTAGCAAATAGTCTTTTTGGGGGGACCAGGTTCTCTTTCCTTTCAGCAGCCCAAATTAAATTAATGGTTGTTTTATCACTCCGTTTTGACGAATGGATTCCTTAATATGTGACATGTTTTACAGTTTTTACTCATATAATTTGAACATGAACTTTATCAGGCAGATAAGTGTTATACTCATTTTACAGCTGGAAAGTCTCCAATGTCCCACATTTATCCATGGATTAATTAATCCGTGGTTCATGTCCCACTTTAATCCACAGAAAGAGACATCTAGAGACAGGTACATTGCATTGTGGTGAGCAGGGACTGGGAGAAGGCATCCCTTTGCCCAACTCTGTCATCCAAGCATACCTCCCAGAGCTTCCTCTCCTACCCATTGAATGTGCAAGTGGCTGGAAGTGCCACTGGCAGGAATTCAGCCAACAGAAGGCCTCAAAATGTGGCATTCGTAGGTGTCAACCTTTCCCTTTTTTGCAGGAAATTCCCTTATTATAGCATTGGGAAACAGCAGGGAGGGTTGACAGCTATGTGCCAGGGAGGGGCTGAACTAGATCAAGATATGTTGGATTCTGAGCTGGTCCCACTAACATCACACAACAGTATTAGGACCAATCTGTGCAAGCTCCAGGCCTCCCCACCTTCTGCCTTGCCTTGTCAGCCACATGCATGTGGTGGTCCTGCTGTTCCACGAAACCCCACTGGTCAGTGGCTGTGGTAGGACTGCAGCCGTAGGTCCATGTATGAAGTCATGGGGGAAATCCCCTGTTTAAGAAAATGAGTATACAATAGGGTGATCCATGCTCCCCCACATCCGATTCAGAACCTGGATCCAGGAGTAGCTGTAACTCTGCACTGACCAGACCCAGATCTGGGCCCCAATTTGGGGGCCAGTCCTTATTAAATGTGGTAGGTGACACACTGTGGCCTTTCTGCTGCCCCCCAACTGTATGTTTAATTAGAGTTTAAAAACCCAAATTCAATGTATGGTCAACAGCCCTGTGTGATTTATTGCAGAGGCTGCAGCCTGCCCCCTCCTTCTTGCCATCTGATGCCCGATACACTGTCTCGTAACAGTCCAGGATTGCTTTGGGTGGGCTTCCCAAATTGGGCCCGATTCAGTTTCAGATCTGGGCTTTGGCCAGATCCGGCACGCAAGCCTAATATTTACAAATATCTTCAAGGTTTAAATAAACGTATCCAGCTGTTCCAACTTCTCTTAAAGCCCAGGTCAGCAGGCTGGGGTCTTGGGCAGTAGAGGTGCACTCAGATAAGCATCAGAAAGGAGAACAAGGTGCCCCCACAGCTGTGTTTGACAGCTCCTGTGCCCTTGTGCTAAGGGTAAACTGGAAGGGGGATTTATTGAACTCCCTATCTCAGTTTTCCTGTGCAAATCACTGCAGTTGCAGAAGGATCAGAAATGGTTTGTGTGCTGTTAGTTCTTGTATTATTTGCTGTGACTTACGGGGAGAATGCCTTATATCTTCCTCATGAGCACTCAGTCTGGCAACTGCGTCTTGTTTGTAGCTGAAAACAAACTTTTAGTACATATTTTCTAAAAAGGGAAAGTGAGAAAGCTTATTATAAATACAGTTTGGAATTATTTTATTTTATTTTATTTTATTTTATTTTATTTTATTTTACACATCCAAGATCAACAGGATTTATTCCATTCTTGACAATGTCACTTAACAACTCATTTATGCTATTTATAAAATAACGCCAATAAAACATCTGTTTTTGTAATTAATTATATTGCCCTTTATTCTAACTACATATACACCCATGTAATGTGTATAGATAAGCATCCACACATGCATATATAAATTAATTGATAAGGTAGTTTGTGGTCTAAGAAAGAACTGAAAGTAGGTTCTTGCTTTTTACTCCAGTGAGTTGGGATGGCAGAAAGGGGCCAGAGTTAAGACTAAACATAAAATTAACAGGAAAGTTTTATCTAAATCAAAGCACAGAAGTGATAAAAATATACAAACCAGCAATAATTGAAATATATGAATGTTAAAAATGTATGAATCAGTTGCAAAAAGTAAAAACATTAGATTAACCAAGCAGTTACTGAATTTCATCCTTCTAAGGCTTCCAAACTAGTTAGAAAGTTTCTAATTGCCCAGCCATATAGCAGTTTAAGTTTAAGTTAAGTTTAAAGGGTGGGGGAATTACAGTATAGTAGCCAACAGTTGCAGGGAGAAGGACAGGAGGACCCAAGCTCATAATGAGATCAGGCTTGCAAGGGAGGTAACAACAGTTTTTCAAAGGTTTCTTTGGCTGTGTTTGAAGCAAGAGGAAGAACAAGCAAGTAGTTGGTCCTCTGCAGTGAGAAGACAGAGAAATGCTATTGGGTGACACAGAGAAGATGAAACTGCTCAATACCTATGTTGCCTCTGTCTTCACCCTAAAGGAAAGCAGTGCCCAACCTAGTCATAACAGAATAAATGATCCAAGGAGGGAGCTGCAGTCCAAGGTGGTAATGGAACACCTGGGTAATTAAATGAATTCAAATATCTGAGGCCTGCTGAGCTGCACACAAGGGTGCTAAAGAAGCCTGCAGATGTAATATCAGAGCCTCTGTCTATAATATTTGAGAATTATTGGAGATCAGGTGATGGCCCTGCCGACTGGGGGTAGGGAAATGTTGTCCCATCTTCAGAAAGGGGGAAAAGAAAAGAAAACCTACATAACTACTGACATCAATGACAGGAAAGATACTAGAAAAGACAATGAAATTGTTGGTCTGTGAGCACTTAGAAAAGGACGCTATGATTATGAAGATTCAGCATGGGTTTAGCAAAAATAAATCATGCCAGATGATTCTCATTTCTTTTTTTATGAAGAGTTACAAGCTTGGTGGATCAAGGGAATACAGTGGATGTAGTATATCATGATTTCGGTAAGGCTCTGGACAAAGTCCCCCATGATCTTCTTGCAGAGAAGCTAGTAAAATGTGGGCTGGAAGATGTAAGTGTGAGGTGTCTAGGCTGGATCAGCAGAAGTACAATGTCCAAATCAAGTAGTCCTGCTCTATTCTGCCTTGGTCAGATCACAACTGGAGTATTTTGTCTAGTTCTGGCTAGGACCCAAACCAATAGATTAAAGTTACAAGAAAGGATATTCCTGCTAAGCATCAGGAAGAACTTTCTGAGTTTGACAGTGGACCAGACTCCCTTGGAAGGTGGTGGACTCTCTTTCCTTGGAGGTTTTAAGCAAAGGTTTGATGGCCATCTGCCATGTATGCTTCTGTTGAGATTCCTGCATTGCAGGGAATTGGACTAGATGACCCTGGGGTCTCTTCCAATTCTACAGTTCTATGATTCTATATAGCTACCAACCCAAATAGGGAACTGTGAATCTGACTTCTGTGGAGTCAGGAGGGGAAGTTGAAAAAGATAACTCCAGGTTTCAAGGAGGAAAATACGTTCAGATAAAAATAAAGAGAAAATTGGAAAAGCAAAGTCTGAGCTCCACAAGGGAATAAACATAAGATAAAATCAATTTTTTTAAACCGAAGAAACAAAACCCTATAAAACTTGCATCTGTTCAAAACTTTTCATGAGCTAAACACCCAAACCAAAAAAGGCAGGCTAGCAACTTCAAAAACTGAAGGGGGGGATATGCTCAAAGCAAGAAATCCCTTCTCCTCTCAAAGAGAAGGCTCCAAAGGCTTCAGAACAAGAAAATTCTCTAGAAAAATGTGGAGCTAAGCAAAAATAAAACTAAGTGAATAATAGAGGCCTTGTACTGAGGTGTGAGCTGGACCATCAAGAAGGCTGATCGCCAAAGAATTGATGCTGGAGGAGACTCTTGAGAGTCCCATGGACTGCAAGAAGATCAAACCTATCCATTCTTAAGGAAATCAGCCCTGAGTGCTCACTGGAAGGACAGATCCTGAAGCTGAGGCTCCAATACTTTGGCCACCACATGAGAAGAGAAGACTCCCTGGAAAAGACCCTGGTGTTGGGAAAGACTGAAGGCACAAGGAGAAGGGGACGACAGAGGACGAGATGGTTGGACAGTGTTCTTGAAGCTACCAACATGAGTCTGACCAAACTGTGGGAGGCAGTGGAAGACAGCAGTGTATTGTGTGCTCTGGTCCATGGGGTCATGAAGCGCAGGACACAACTAAACAACTAAACAACAACAACTGAGGTGCAGTCTCTTTTGTTCCCTCTCCAAAGTTTCCTGTCTCCTGATTTGTTCTCCACCCACCACCTTTTCTCACTGAAATTTGGTTCTGTGTTGATAAATGACATAAGAGGAAAATTCATTTAACTTTCACATCCACAACATAATCTATTTCTAGGATTGTCCTAGTTCATGCAAGAACACATTCTTAATGAAACTAGGTGAAAAATGACTACCTGTGAATTCAAGTTTTTCTAAAAGTGTATCTACAGTAGTACTCTTAAGTAGGACATTAAATAAAAACAGAAAGGACCCCTCTCTCACACAACACAAATGGAAGGAATAGTTAAGGGACCCAATTATTTCAATTGTGGAACAGAAAAGAAATACAGATAAATCAATGAGTGATGATGCATCCTTCATTTCAAAGAGGCTGTACACATTGGAAGTATTTCGTGACTTTTTACAAGGATCAGATGAAGGACTTTTTATGCTTCTCAGTTTTGTGTCTATAGTAAAAATTCTGGAAGTCACAAATATTTTTCCAAATATAAGCTTCCATGAAAGATAAACAGCGGCAACATTTCAGTACAGCGACTTTCCTGTCTGCTCTCTTATACGCTTTAAATGTTGAAATCATTAGCCAAGACAACAGCACAGCCAAGCACAAAACATTATAAAAATAAATTCAGTTACAGAACAGAGCTTCACCACTGAGGAAGCGTTCAGGATTGCATTACACTGAAAACTGAAATCAAATTTCCTACATGAATCTTCATGTTGGCCTCTGTACATGGGAGTTCTAAAGGTAATAATATGAAACATAAAAGCATTTGGAGTTATAAAATAAACTCGATGGCTTGGATCCTAATGAACAGAAAGCTCCTTCCATGAGCACAACTCTCTGCGAATGGGAGCTCTCAAAAGTTGGGATTCAGACCATGAATAAGGTATGGAAGTCTTGCAGCATTTTCCCTGGATTGTTCAACAATTGAACAATATGAACAATTGTTTTGGCTTGTAACTTGCAAGGCTCATCTCACCATGTAAACCATAATATCCTGGGGAAAGACAGGGATGTGGAACCCCAGGATGTTGCTGGGCTCCAGCTCCCATCCGCCCCAGCTAGGAAGGTCAATGATCAGGGATGATGGGGATCACAGGGGTCACGGCTTATCTCTGTGTAGCATAAAATGTCATGCTTTGAAACAGGGTTTGTTCTAGAATGCTCACTGGGTGTTCACTGGATGCTTCTTAGATCTATAATTCTTCAAGGTGGTTCAAAAACTCACTTGGCCAAAAGGAACATCTGATGGGAGGGTGTTCCACAGGGATGGCATCACTTCTGAGAAGGCCCTTTGCCTGGTTCCCTGTAATGTCACTATTCACGGTGAGGGAACCATCAGAAGGCCCTTGGAGCTGCATCTCAGAGTCCAGGCTGGATGATGGGGGTGGAGATGCTCCTTCAGGTATATTGCGCCAATACTATACTATGATATACTATGGATGTACTATGGATATACTATGGAAGGGTTTTGTTCTATAATTCACAGGCCAAAGCAACCATTCCACAACAGCCATGCAAGTCAAAAGCCCAATTAAATTGCCCTCTCTTCACCTGCCTTCCCTACAGTGCCACCACATTCCACCAGCACGAGGATTTCTGCTTGTGCAATGGGATTTTCTCTTCTTTCTATTTCCAGGTCGGGTCCATTTCCAACGTGTTCATTCATAAGTCTGTTCTGACCCATTTCTGAATTAATCTGCATATTTGAAAAAAGTCTGCATGGAAGTTCATTTAAATTTGCATGTTATCACGGAATACAGATTGATGTGTCTGCATTTTATCTCAATATATTCATTCAAAATTGAGTCTCTCCTACATATTTTCAAATGCATTTTGATACATTTTTTGAACCAAGAACAGTTATCATAATATCCAGAGAAGTGCAAAATCTGAAGGATAATTGCACTCAGATTTGTACTGTAGTTTGGAACATGGGCAACAGGTGAGTTCGCACCAGAACTCGCAGAGATTGAATACCTCAGCCATCTCTAATATTCTTCTTCGTGCTCACCTGGGACCCACCAGACTGGACTGCTGCATTAATCCAGTGCCTGCTGCCCTAAGGCCTTTGTGTTACCTCTGCCCTAAAAAAATGCAAGCTGTCTTGCACCTCCCAGAGAAGCATGAAATGGCTTCTTGTTTTCCACCAAGCGGAAAAGTTGCAGCACCACGCAGAAAGGACTCGTGACTGATTACAAGCAACAGTGACACACTTCAGCTGCATTAGCTTCTCCCGTCATATATTTCAAGTCACAATTTTTGGAGATAGTACAATTTTGAGGATAAGATAAAATAAAAGAGAAATTATTCAATTAGATTTCAATCTACTTTATGGTATAATTTCTGAAACAGTTTAATCTGGAAAAGTCATAAACATAAAAAGTAGCCTCTGGGAAAGCATTTTCAGATGTCAGTGATTCATTGCCTGCGAGTTCATTTACCTGAGAGAGTCTCGTTTTAAAGGAGACTTGTGGACAGTGTTTTATTACTGTGGTGACATTTTGGATTAATCACAACAAGGCTTGGTGGCATTGCTTCTGAAACATCTCCCTCCCGGTAACAAATATTTCAGGTATGAGAGTGTGTAAAATGTCCCATTCAATATTTCATAATGGAAGTGTAAAATATTGTCATTGTTAAAAGAGCTTTGAAAGCAAAACAGACACGCCCATCCAAAAATGAGGCAGAAGGGAAACTATCTTATTTATAACTACAATTTGTTGCTATCTTATTTTGCTTGTTCTGCCATTTTTGTTTAAAATGCTAACATATTAAAATATGTGACATGCTCCATAAACATATGTGAAAACTACAGATATTCATGGATATAAAATATCTTTCCTCAGTTTGGCTTCTGAGTGCTCTCATTGCCTTGCGGGAAGACTGACTGACCATCTAGAACAGTGACTCTCAAACTTTTTTCTCTGGGCCACACTTTCAGATTAATAATTTGCTCACGCCACACCAATTTTTTTTCCATTATATGAAATTTATTGGTGGGTGAAAAATAACAACAACTAGCGGTGCTTTATTTATAACATAGAACACAACTACTTCATAATATGACCATGGGGCATCCAGAAAGTATAAAACAATGCAGCTACATAAGAACGTGAATCATTACTAAAATATAATTATAAACGAGCCTCTTACATATGTACCTTAAATATGCACACAAATTCAGTGAGAGGTGTGAGCTTGTTTTTCCTGGGTAATCTCATTTATATTAGGTCTACTTTAAGACAAACTCTTTTGATACTATATTACACTGAAATCTTTGTGCCACACTTGCCACCCTTTCCTGCCACACCCTTTGAGATCCAGAGATCTAGAAACTGAGTGAGCAGACTCCTCCATTCTGATTTTCCTATGGACATCTTAACAGCCTTTGGAATTCTGGCTTGTGCTTTCTGCAATGACTGAAGGTCGGATAAGAGTTTTGGCTCTAGAATGGCTTTGCTCTTTAAATATATATATATATATATATATATATATATATATATATATATATATATCAGAATGACTGGAAATAATAGCTTTTGGTGATGTGCTCAGCTCTTTGAGATCTGTCTCGATGACTTCTGTAGTGCTCAATAATTTCACCAATGTTGTTCAACATCTATGTGAAACCTCTGTGAGGGACTGTTTTCAGCTTTGCACTTGGCTGCATCAATATTCTGATCATACTCTTCTTTATATATATATATATATTTATTCAGCACCCAGAATGAGAAGAGTATACCCCAAATTAGTACTTAGAAGACCATAATCCAATGGATGGAGGCTTTAGGTTGAAACTGAATCCATTCCAGACATGACAGTACTAAAGATATTGGGATCTATGGATGTTCTGGGAGCAGTAAGCATGATTGTATTCTGCAGGATAGCTATTATTACTCTGCCAGAACATGGCCACAGTCTGAGGCTGTTCATAGACCTGGCATTGCTACTTGGAAAAAATGTATTTAACAGAGGAGAGGAAGTTGCTGCAGATATCATCAGTTACACTGGCTGTGTCCAAACTGGTCACTATCAGTTGTGCACTTGTAATCACTAAGAATGTCTGTGAAGTAGTCTTCAAGAGGCTTCCCTTGAAAATTGCTCTGAAACTTCAGCTGATGCAGAATATCACAACTTCCCATTTAACATAAAGGAGGCAGGAAAGAATCCACACGACTAGAGTGTTTTCATCCACTGTCAATTTTGATTTTAGGGCAATAAAAACAAAACCTCTGGTACCTTGCAGGGAGGGGAATCCTGGATTGTGGGGCAGGGAGGGCCCTTCTTTTAAAAGAAATAAAGCAATCTTCAGACCACTACACATACTGCCTCTTCATTTGTTTCTTTTTTTGTTAACAACTCTAGGCCTAATTCAAGCTCCTGGTTTTGATTTTAAAGCTCATGAAGTATAGGTGGGTTCCCATGAGGCAAGACACAGTGATAACAGCAAGAACCCTTTTTAAACTAATGGAACTGGACAACAGGGGCAAAGCAACTGCTTATATACATTTCTGAAGGCCTGGCCACTCCCACTCCCAACGTGATTGGCTGTCTAAACTTCCAAGCTGCGAATCATTACTCAGAGTTTAAGGACCAATGGCAGAGGCCCAAATCCTGAAATGTTCTGTGATTGGATCTCATGTATCATATCAGAACATAGGGACTCAGAATCCTTAGTCCAGATTCATGCTGAGACAAACACAGAATACATAACAGCCCTCATCCCCAAATACCTGGGACCTACATCCCTTGGAGACTGCCATTCCTAATGTAATCCTCCCAATCTGCTCAAAATTTTGTGGGTCCTGCTCAAATCTCCATACTTCAGGGAGGTTAGAACTATAACTGAATCCTGATAAGAAGGCCTTTGTCTGGGAGTGATCATGGAACCCAAGAAAGTAAAATGTCTCACTGCCTCCATTTCTTCCCCTTCTATTTGCCAGGAGGTGATGGGACCAGTGGCCATGATCTTAGTTTTTTTTGATGATGAGCTTCAGACCATATTTTGTGCTCCCCTCTTTCACCCTCATTAAAAGGTTCTTTAATTCCTCCTCACTTTCTGCCATCAAGGTTGTGTCATCAGCATATCTGAGGTTGTTGATATTGCTTCTGGCAATCTTAATTCCGGTTTGGGATTCATCCAGCCCAGCCTTTCGCATGATGAATTCTGCATATAAGTTAAATAAGCAGGGAGACAATATACAGCCTTGTCGTACTCCTTTCCCAATTTTGAACCAGTTATTCCATATCCAGTTCTAATTGTAGCTTCTTGTCCCACATAGAAATTTCTCAGGAGACGGATGAGGTGATCAGGCACTCCCACTTGTTTAAGAACATTTCATTCTTACTTACTCCACAAACTTAACAATAACATATTAAAGACTGTAGCCAGTGGATTTCCTTTCCCCTTTACTTAGCAACCCCTTGCATTGTTATGTGTGTTCTCTCTATCCATACCCTGTATTTTAAAGGTTATTCAAAAACAAAATTCCATGTTAAAAATCAACAGGCGGGGTAAGGGGGCTTCTTGAACCAAAAGAGAATCTTGAAGAAGAACATGCACTCTGTTTACTTGAATGTGAGGAAAGAAGCCTGTTGATCTTAGAAGAAATAAATTGTTTATTTTACTAAGAAGGAAGACTGACAGCATTATTCGCTTCTGGCAAGTATGGCATGGAAAATTTGCTGACAAGAAGAATAAATGGTTTGATGTGGTGAAGCAGAGAGCCAACAGATGTTGACACAGCAGTTTACTAGCAGCTGATTCTGAACCAGAAATTGAAACATTAAAAAACAGTTTCTCCATACTGTATTTTGGCGTTGTTGTTAATATTTGTTGGTTGTTTTTCGCAAAGCATCTCAAAGCAATTTACAGAACAAAATACAAAACAATCTGTCCAAAATTTACAACCCCTGTGCAAGGTCTACTGAAGTCAGCTGGGCTCAGGGCTTGCCCACTCTTTACCTGCCCTATGTCTAGTAAGCATGGGCAATGCTTCAGCAGCCAGGCATTTCTTAGGAAAAGCACAGAGTATTTATTCCTTTATTGTAAATGGAGCCTTACACTGTCTCACTGTATTACATGGAGCTTACTGTGCAGCCTTACACTGCCATCCAAAGCATTTTTACTCAGCACTAAAGTAAGTCCCACTGACTGTAGTTCAATAGGATTTACTCTCTGGTATTTTCCTGAACATTCTCACAATTTCTGTTATTATAGAGTGACTGGGTGGGGTATAAATAAGTTGTTGTTGTTGTTGTTGTTGTTGTTGTTGTTGTTGTTGTTGTTGTTGTTGTTGTATTCCACCCTTTTCCCTGATAGGGACTCAAGGCAGCTTACAGCTAAGTTTTTTTTATTTTATTCCATTTATGTGTGGGATGTGTTGCACATGATCCTTTCCCTTGCACATTTTTTTCTTTACAACAATCCTGCGAGGTAGTTTCAGCTGAGAGGTTGTAATTGGCTAAGGTGTCCGATCTACATGTGTATATGATGTCTATGTATGCGGCGAGGTGAAATGTAGGAGAAGCTTCCGGATGTAGAATAGGATGTCCCAATTTTCATCAGAGAAATGTTGGAGAGTATGTATTGCCACTCCTAATCTGTGAGCCACACTTTTCCTGCCCACTCATCTGACTCTCATTGGCTTGCCATTTTTGCCTTAGGTGGAACAAAATGGGAGTCCTGCTACAGTACAAAGAAGAGCAGGCAATATGCCTGTTGTAACAAAGGGGCAAGAAACGTCACTTCTGCATAATACCTATTAATGAAACAGGTGCAGGCTCCAGGTGAGAAGCTGGAAAGGCTGAACATATGTAACACACATGTTTCCAGGGGAAACTTGGTTTTCATGCTAGCAGTGGAGTTTAGCTGCTTTGGCCTGAAGGACTCCTATTTCAAAAATGCTTCTTGTTGAAACTCTCCATGCAAAGAGTAAATCCAAGAAGAAAAGCATAACAAAAACTGGAGAAAAGAGGAAGGAGTGGGATGCCCCATGTTTACTCGGAGGCGTTTTGAGGAAGTATAAAACATAGGTCTGGTTCAGCTTGTCAGGTAATTTTTTAAAAATCCAACATACATAATATTACGAATAATTCTGAACATTGGGTATATAGCAGGGGTGGGCATTTTGGACATTTTAAATGAATGGCACAGGGATTAGCTAGAGCAGATATTCTCCCCCAATTTTTGCCCTGGGGCCTGCTCAATAAAACATTGCCAGCCACTCTTCTTGAATCAGGAGGATATTAATTTGTCCATTTTCTTCATGGCATTGTTTCCCAATCCCACTGCTACTAATCTAGAAAGTCATCTAAAATGTAACTTGTTCATCTGTTGGTGGCCACCATTTTAGAATCATTGTGCCAGTGGAAAGGAAATGGCTTATTTAAAACACCTTGGGAAGTATTGTTCAATAAACCACCCGGAGTAAGTTGGATGTGGGCTATCCATCATTAGCAATTGTTCAGTTCCTTCTGCTGCACAAAAGAGGAACATGAAAGATAATTAACGAAGTGGAGGACATTCTAATTAGTAAGCTGCTGTCTCAGCACCATCCTTGAACTGATCAATATTGGTGTCTATAATTTCCTCGAATGCTTTATGAGCTCTCAAAGGTCTTAAAGGACTTAGTAGCACGAGCACCATAGAACTTATATTTCATCTCTTAGGCTATTCTACTAGACTTAAAATCAGGAAAGATAACTAAAACCCACCATCTGTAAATTTCAGAATGAAGCTGTTGGGTGAGTTATCTTCCATTATGTGGATAATTTCACTCTATGCACACTCTTAGCCTTCCTTTTAAACCTGCTTTTAAACATGATTTTTACGTCAATTGGCAGGCTTACACAACACCCCAGGATGCTGACGCATGAAAATTTGAAGATTGGGATTTGAGTGTTAAAGGTAGCGACCATTTTAATTTTATACTTGATAAGAATGAGGGAAATGGCAGCAACTGGAGTTTAACATTCTGCAATTATTTCTAAGACATGCAAACTTCACGGCTATTTCGTATTATTTATTTAGCTATAACAAGGCTTCAGAAATCTCCTCCTTCTCTTCCTCTTCCAACTGAGGGGGAGGCAGCGGGCAAACACGAGCCCCACACTACTTTTTCGGGTGGTGAGGTGCTTACAAGCGACGGAGAGGCGGCTGGCAGGCACTCAAGCGGCTTACCTATGCTGCTGCTGGAAACCTATAAGGTCATGGATGGAATGGTCAGGTGAAGAAGCAGAAGAATATACTTCCTGGATTCAATAAACTGATGAAATGGTGGCACAGTGAGGGATGGGATGAAATTTTATTTGTTTGCATTTTAATGAGAAACTGCCTCATTTACACTTTTCAAACAAATATTCGAATGGAAGCACAATTGTCCCTTGAAAATTCATACTTCTCTAAATTTTGAAAGGCAGTTCACCAGCCAAACAACATGTACAAAAATGTATTCTATGTATATCCTTAATAATAACAGCATTTTTTTTTAAAAAAAAATGTGTATATTATGAGAAAGTTGCAGTAATATACTGACAAATTCTTGTGGGGAAATTGCAGATTGCTGTGGAGATGTGGTGAACTGAATTTTAAATACGGAAAATATGAGAAACAAGGATAATATTTGTCGGACACTGATTGCTCCATCCCTACCCACAAGCCCCATGTTTAGTTCCACAGGCCAGTTTTCTTTGAAGCATATTTTAGTTTGACATCTTCAGGGGACTAACTTTCGGCTTCAACATGAGCCATCAAATTAAATAACCTGCTCTGATCTAGCCTCTGTTATATGTATAGTTACACTTTTTATTTATTTTTTAGCTCTCTTTAAGACTATTTAGCCTTTGGAGTGGCTGCAGTGTGGGAGCTGCATCCTACCACAATACAGATTCCTACTTCTCCTTTCCCTATCCGTGTTTAGAAAGCAGCCCTGCACTTACAATTCATTAACTGAGATTTCCACAGACACCACCTAATGTCATTCTTTAATGACTGCAATTTTAAAGAATAATTGTTGAGAAGATCAAGTCCTCATGGGCCCATTATTAACACAGTGCACTTTTCAGTACGTGGGAAAAGTTAAAAAGGAGAGGCAACAATTGCTGCTTACATCTCTGCCTAGGTGTCAGTCTGTGTTGGAGGTAATCAAAACATTTCTCTGAATGAATCTGTATTTAACCCAGGTCAAATCCTTTACTGTTAGAATGACAAATGCAGATTGATCAGATTACGGGGAACTTTCTCAAGCCTCATTTGAAAGTATGCCCTCACACGTTGCACTATAAAGCTGTAGTTGCAATGAGAAGTGGGAGACTGCTCAGAATCTCTTGCCACAAAATGGTGTGATGTGATATCCAGCACTTAACAGGGTGATTCCTGTTATACACATGTGGATTTTGTCTTGCCTACATTTTTAATTGGATAAACCTGATTAACAGTTCCTGGACTAGAGGCACAATCCAAACTCTGCTAGCCACATTGGCAATGTTGTCTGCCTTCACTGTCATGGGCGTGCTGCTTCTGAATACCAGTTACTGGGAATCACAGGTGGGTAGAGTGCTGTTGTGCTCATGCAGCTTGCAGCAGGGGTGGACCTTGGTAATATAGTGCCCTATGTGAGTCCGGAATTTCATGTCCCTACCCCCGGCCCAAAGTTGCCTTCCCAAAGCTGAGTAAGGGAGGCACCAGGCTTTGGGAAGGAAAGACGAGGCTTTCCTAGAGCCCTCTTTCCCAAAGCTAGGCAAAAACTAACTTTGGGAAAGAGGCAGGAGGACTCAAGGACGCTTTCAGAGCCATCATGCCTTCTTCCCAAAGCCCAGCAATTCCTGGGCTTTGGGGAGGCTTTACCTTGGCCCCTGCGCCCTTTGCAAAGGATGCGGTTGTGGTGCGCTAAACCTGCCACTGCTGGCAGACTTCCCAAAAACATCTACCGGGTAGTTGGCCACTGTGAGAACAAAATGCTGGACGAGATGGACCTTTGACCTGATTCACCTTGACTCTTTTTATGATCTTAAGTCCTTTCTGGGTGGTTGGGCCACCACTGAATCCACATTCCTTCCACACATGCCACCAGGGTGAAATTGCTGCAGCGGCCTGAAGGTTGTGCAGCAGTTGGTCCCAGATTAGGTCTGACACAATCATCTGATGGAGGCGGGATCAGTTCAGCTCCTTCCCACCCCAGAATGTTTCAGAGCTTTTAGTGGCAGGACTTCTGCCCACCTGCACATTGGGCAGGCAGAACAATCCACCACCACTCCAGCCCAGCATAGTGGAGATTTATACACATAATGTGCAGATAGAAATAAAGGAGTGGTGATCATTTCATGCGTGCTCTTGAAATTAAACATTTGACAGGGTTTATAGCAAAATGGAAACAAAACAAGTTTCCGTTCCCCTCTAAATAAAATGCAAAAGTCATGTTCCTGCCTAGTAATGTCAGAAATATTCCGTATTCAGTTAAATACATGTGTTTATGCCTGAATGTTAACAGGAACTTGTGGCATATTGGATTGTAAAGAGGAAAGCAGCAAATCATTTCCAATGAGGTTCACGAATGCCTTTCCCCTAGTTCTGTAGCAAAAAGAGCATGTGGAGAGTTAACAAATTAGTTGGGCATGGGTGTGCATTGAAAATGCTGAAACGTGATGTATCACAGACTCTGGTGCAGTTATTAATTAAGGCAGTCTCTGAAGAGCTGTGGAAACTTCCTTTAAAGAAAAAAAATCAGTGGCATCTGGAGCTGTTTGTTTAAAACCAGGGAAAGTGACAGAATGGGGACATAAAAACACAATGCTAAAGAGAACAGTTGCACCAGTGGCACAAACATCTGCATACATCTTAGGCTTGTTTAAGAGACTATACATTACCCGAAGAGAGTTTTAGGTTCCTTTAAAAAAAAAAAAAAGAATGTGAATTTCTTTATAACTTGCTTGCTAAAGTTTTGCAGAGAAATGGGGTTTACATTTAGTAAACACAATAATGGCTTCGTGCTTCCTTCTATCACAGTATTTTACTTAAGAAACGAGAATGTGCGGACAATTGCTTTATCTGAGAAACTGAGAACTAAAGTACACTCCCCCTGAATGACATGTCTGATACGGATGATTTTTTAAAAAATATATATAGCACCTCTTTATAAAATATTCATATGAACATCCTGATGACTGACACCCACCAACTACGCATATAGATTTATGGGGAAATTGCACACATTAATTTTCTGTTTGGGGGAAGGGGTGGGGAGGTGGGAAACCAATTGTATTGATAATGCTTATGTTCAGGGTTATTTTTCTAGAAAAAGAGGTGCTGGAACTCACCATGCACACCTTCTTTGTTCTCTTAGAATGGAAATGGCTCCCACCTGAGAGGTGCCAGAACTGAGTTCTGGCAAGTTCTGGCTGCAAAAAAAATCCCTGCTTATGTTTATGTTTTTTCCTTGAAAATTAATAAAATGTTTATAAAATCAACAAACATAATTTAGCCCTCATTTCCCAAAAATTTCTAAGTGTTAACAAGTCACATTTGCATTACATTACCGTTATGTAGATGGCATATCCATTAAATTTGATACAATGAACCTCCTGCGGAAATTCAAACACATATACACAGAACTGGGTCTGATATTGTGTCTGCATCCAGGGCTGGCCTTACCTTTAGGCAGAGCAGGGGCAGATTTTGGTAATCTTTTGTGTAAGTGTAGTGCAAAATAAAAAGCCGAACAACATAGTAGCAGCTGCTTCCTAATCAAAAACACACAAAGAACTGAAGCAACATGAGATATATACCTAGCATGCAAAGGTTGTGAGAGCTGAGATCACTGGTGCATTTTTTTTAACAGACAGCAGGGGTGTCTGAGGTGAATGTGATGAACTTGCAAGACAGAAATTCCATTTGGATTTCAATGGGAATAGTTAAGTAGCATTTCCCACTGACTATGATTAACTGCATTCAGCATGCCCATCAGTGACCTGGCCGTTAGGCAAGTTAAGAGAGATGCAATCCGTCTTCTGAGGGAATTTGCTTGGAACAGAAGCCCATGGTCATAGCAACTCAGCAATGTAGAAATAGCAGCAAGTGGGCTGTTGGAGAGAGTGGGCGGGAGGAAAATTAATTGTTTCGGGGAAATAAAGATTAGTTGCTCAAGTTGCAAGACATATCAGAGGGCTCTATAGTAGCATCCTGGATTGGAATTCTCTTATCTGTCGTGGCTCCTATTGGAACACCTCTTGCGTAATAAAGTACTGTAGTGAATTAGATTTTTTTGGTCTTGAGATTGTGTATCTAATGGAAGTGATGAGAGGAACCCTATTATAATGTGAATATGTTAAGAGGAGGCCTGCTGGATCACACCAAAGGCATATCTAGTTCAGCATCTTGTTTGCTGCAGTGGCTAACCAGACGTCCAAGGGAAACCCACAAGCAAGTCATGAGTGCAACAGCGCTGTGGTTCCCTAGCAACTGGTATTCAGAAAAATGTTGGCTCTGGTCCTGGAAGTGGTATAGATTAGTCATCATTAGTAACCATTGATAGTCTTATTCTCCATTAAGTTGTTCAATCCCCTTTTAATGCTTCACCTATTTTTCATATGTAACGAAGCTGAACCCATCACCAAAGAACTTGGAGCTGCAGTTAAATACTGGCCTGATTCAGTATAATGAGAAGGTGCTGAAAATAATAAACATGAAAGTTGGAATGGACAAATCTGTCAATCTCAGCTTCTCATTTTTCCATTTGTAAGCCTGGAAATACTTTACACATCCATTTGTGATTTTTTAAAAAGTCATAAAATGTATGGGCACTTAGCATGCATCTCTTTACATTTTTGTATCCAATTTTATAAAATGTAACATTTTTTTAAACAAACAGTTTCCTACAATATAATCCATTTTTGGTTTTTTTATTTTCACTAATATATGCATTTTTATGCACACTTCCCCCTAATATAAGGTTTTTGAACATATTTTTATTGGAGAACTGCATCACAAGATTCAGAATAGTGCTGATTTTGAAGGGTAGGTGTATTTCAGTTCACATATTGTTTCAGAAAGTGTGATTTGGGTAGGTTTGCATCACAATCAGAACCAAAGAGAATTTCTTACCCAATTCCTCAGTTTCTTCTAGCTGAGTTCTCCAACTAGAAATGCGAATTGCTACCCAAGTTTTCATACATGCGTCTACTCCCCGTTCACCATCCCAACACATACAGTCATTCCAGACCAGAAATGAGAAACTTGCGGCCCTCCACATGATGTTGAACTATAGTTCCACCACCCCCGGCCATGGTTCATACTTCAAAGTGGAGGCATACCTTTCCTTAGATAATCTGCATCACAACTCAAGCTGCAATCCTAAACATACTTATAAGGGAGTAAACCCCAAAGAATGCAGTGGGACTTACTTTATAGGATTGCTCGGTCAGAGCTGGAGATGATGAGATGGAGAGCCAGGTAGGCTGGCACAATTTTTCAATCCAGTTTTTCATATTATAAGGTAGTGCATACAGCCTCTGGTTTGTAGCTCCTATTGCACTGAAATTGTAACAGGGTGAAATTCAAAAAAGAACTTTAACATTTACATGTTTCCCACCTCCAACATCAACTGTTTGGGGTTGTCTCAGCTAGTCTCCCCTCAGTTTATTGTCCCAATTAGAGCTTGCTTCTCGAAATTGTTTTACTCTCTAATTATGAGTTCAGGTCACTTTTTGAGGCCACGGACTAAAGTTATGTCTCTTTTTTGCTGTTCCATCTACAATAACGATGCATGAAATTAGTAATTGGGGGAACAAACTATCAGCAGGAATGTGGTTATTAAGGAAAACCTATTGGGCTGTAAGGAGATATAACAAGCAGGGAAAGTAGTTAACTATAATTCCCCTCAGCAAAACCTGGTGACCCCTTATTAAGAGGGACTGGCATAAGTCAGGCTTGCTTGAAAGAAACAAAATACTTGAGGCTTTTATAGAAACAATTGAGAGTTTGCAAGTTCTTGTTTACTTTCTCATAGCTCTTTTAGTCATGACACAGATTCTTTCCTAAGCAAATGAAAGCACCTCAGTTTTGTGTCCCTTGACCTCTGCTTGTATTTACCTGCTGAAGATCCATTGACTTATCAAACTGATCAGCAACTTCCCTTCCTATGCTGTTGAAACTTTCTCCTGCATATCTGGCAGAGCGCCAGTCAGTTTCGCAGGTGGCAGCATCAAGCAATTTCCAGTCTCTGCCAGAGTTCCCACTTCTGCCGCCTATTCCTCCAGTTTCCCATCTACTTGACAATGGAGGCTGATTTACATGTGCAGGGAGATGAGAAGTCAGGTTAAAAAGCTGGCATTCTGCCCAACAGGTGTGATGTACAAATTGCTTTCAAGCCCATCGAATGAACAACAACGAGGAAAGTTACAAGCTCACCGAGTCATAAACACTTGCCTAAAGGGGAAGTCAAGCACACCCTAGAAAGTGGTGAGAAAAGCCTACCAACAACCCACCATACTATTGCTTGGAAAGTGCTTGGGGCCACTGTAAACAAACATTGCTTGTATGTCATTCCCTCTATTGTTGAAGTTTGGAGATGAGTGCTGGTCCTTATGTAGCCAAAACAGCACCTTGCATGCTCAAGAGTTAGGTATCACCAGGTTTGGGAGAACCCTAATGTTTGCAAAACTATTTAAAAGGAGGGGGTGGGGGGAAACCCCAAACAGCCCTGTGAAGACTGAATGCCCACTAACCACTGGGAGCACAAACAGAAATTGTGTAGTAGGAGGAGGAAGGCATGGCTCACGGGAACAACGAACAGGTGCAATTCACAGTGTATCATTTTGTTACAGGCCCTACTTGTATCTCTGATGCATGTAGCGGCCCCTGCAATCCAGTTTGGGGTGCCAACTTGAATAAAATATGGGGGCAGGTACTAATCCCTGCCTCACACAACTGAACACATGATGCAGTGTACGTGCACCATTTGAATCAATTTTTTTTTGGGGGGGGAGTCCCCGACCCCCTCAAATATTTTGCTATATTTTTGACCCCTGGGAGTTGGCTCCAATGAATCCGGTCCCCCATACCTGCCCTAAAGACACCATGTTGCAGTAAAGGAAAACACAAAATAGCCAGGCTATTTTGGGGAACAGAATCTTTAAATGTTTCAGAAGATAAGTGACACAGTTAAGGCTAGCAGGAACATTATACAGCTTTTAGGCACCAACAGAAGATCTGCCTTTTTTACACCGGCTTTTAAAGGCAGTGGCATGTATATGTAAGAAACAGACAGATTATTGGCATGATGTGATCTTTTGCTATGGTGCATTATGTATGACTCTGTTATAACTTGCTTTAAGGTCTTCTCATGAAGGGCAGGATATAGGTTTAATAAATACAATACAATACAATACAATACAATACAATACAATACAATACAATACAATACAATACAATACAACACAACACAACACAACACAACACAACACAACACAATAGGACATAAAACAAATAACATTATAGAACACACCAGTTCAGTATGGGTCACACACCCAGCGAAGAAGCGCTTGCTCACCAGGCAACAAAATTTTGACAGAGAGATTTGCGTCTTGGCCATTTGGCTCCCAGGCGAGATGAACATATGAATGGAGGCTGTAGCTTTGGATCAGCCAAGAGGCACAGAGATAAGCAGCAATGCGGGTGGGGACTTGAAACAGTGCAAAAAGGGAAGGAAAGAAAGGTGAAAGTGAGAGACCCTAGAAGGGGTAAGAGAGTTGGCATTATGGAGCAGGGTGATGGGGAAATAGTTTTCATAGTATGGGATGCAGGGAGAATGTAGATAACACAGAGTGCAAAGAAACTGTTGAGGTAACAGAGACAAGGGCCTATGCTTCTACCAACAAAAGAGAAAGAGCTCTGGGGTCCAGTGTGTGGCGGGAAGGGAAAGTCAGTGAGTGATGGGGCTGCAGAGAAATCTGTGGATTGGGAAAACAGGAAAATAGGAGGGATAATGGAGATAAGGTGCAGTTGTGCATCAAGAGCATGCTATGGGATGCAAAGAGAAAAGCAGAGAAGGGGATTAAGAAGAACAGAGTGCAAATGGTAGTAAAAATGCTTTCCTAGACCTCTTGAGTTAATAAAAACGTTCAAGTGACCCTCAACATGATTTTAGTTATAAGATGCAAGTATCTCACTTCCCTGATACAGTCTGAATATAACCAGATGCTTGAAAAAAGAGAGCATTGGATCCAACCCTCTTTCATCTTCCCGCTTGCACACAAAATTTGCTTTTCTTGCCATCTGCCTTAGAGTGCTATAGTGTTTTAAATATGGTGAAATTGGTCTCCAGAGGCTTTCCTCAGAAACCCCCCCAAAGTACAGAATATGTGTGGGGGGGGGATGCAAGCTAGATGAAAAGTTTGACTTCTCCAAGGACAACCATATCTCTAGGTCAACAGTTTGATGAAGCATTTCCAACTTTAACAAAAACACCAGATTGAATCAGAAATAAAGTGTGAGAAGTGTTGAGATAGCACGGTTCATATGCTGAATTTCTTCCCTAGATCTCTGTTGTATAGCACTAAAATAAAATGGATGCTCTTTGGGCTTTTGTAGAACTTGTAAAAACGTCACCACCTTTCTCATAATAAATTGCTTGCTTTTTTCACTTTCTTGTTTGGATACTTTGAATAACTGGCTTATGAAATCACTTGTCAGTGCTGCTTTGTGAAGTTAAAGGACAGTAAAAATGAGCATATTGTGGGACCAACATGTAAATGTTGCAAAACAAGCATAAAATAGAATATGTGGGGTTTTGGTTTTTTCAAAGGAAAGCATCCCGACACAGTGAAATTGTAGCAACAAGCTGTGAAACTTGATGTGCAAAATCTTCTTTTTGGTGATCACTCATAGCTGAGTAAGATTGCCTTCCACCAACACAGTTTTAACAGTAAGTGACTGTGGAGGCCAATTCTGGATCCACATGTCCTGCCACAGTGGTTTCCGGGCAGGAATTGATCATGGTGAGGGTTTGCCAAACATGCCTTCCTCTTCGCACGTTTCTCCCTTTCATCCTGAGTTTGAACATCCTCAAAGCCCATGACACCTTTGGTAAAGGCTGTTCTCCAATTGGAATGCTGGTAGGCCAGTGTTTCCCAACTGTCAGTCTTTATACTAGCTTTTTTAAGATTTGCATTGAGAGAGTCTTTAAATCTCTATTGTTGACCACCAGCATTACGCTTTCCATTTTTAAGTTCGGAATAGAGTAGTTGCTTTGGAAGATGATAATCAGACATCCACACAACATGACCAGTCCAATGAAGTTGATGTTGAAGAATCATTGCTTCGACACTGGTGATCTTTGCTTCTTCCAGTACACTGGCATTGGTTCACCTGTCTTCCCAAGTGATGCGTAAAAAATTTCGGAGACACCGTTGATGGAATCTTTCAAAGAGTTGGAGATAGCATTTATAAGTGGTCCATGTTTCACAAGCGTACAGTAAGGTTGGTAGTACAATAGCTTTGTAAAAAAGCATTTTGGTTTCCCTGCGAATGTCCTGGTCTTCAAACACTTTGCACTTCAATCGAGAAAAAGCTGCACTTGCTGAGCTCAGGCAATGAAGGATTTCAGCATCAATGTCGGCCCATATGGAAAAGTAGCTGCCAAAGGTAGGAGAGGTTGCTGCACTGATTTAACGTTTGGATCCCTAGCTTCCAACTATCTGTAAAAGGAGCTCGTTTCTTTTCTTCTTCCCCAGAATATGAGACTGTTCAGTTCTGAAAAACTCACTGCTTGGAGCAGCTTTCGGCAGCATGTTAATGTTGGACTCTAGCTTCCATCAGCCACAGACAGCATGGCCCAATGGTCAGGGATAATGGGAGTTGCAGTTAGGGATGAAAGGAAACAGCAATTTCCATCTGGTCCTGGGTTCAACATAATTTGGGACTGTTTCTGTTCCACCACATTTCAGCTTCCACTAAAACTTATGCTATTCACCTCACTAATCACTATGACGAAAAATGACATAATTAGTTTCAATGCGTTATTGAGAGTATTGTGCTGCTTTCATTGCATCCTCCATTGCAGAGCTTTTCCAGGTAGTGCAGGCCCTAATTTACTCTGGCCCAGAGGCAGTGGTAGAACCAATGGTGGCTTGTTGTCGCTTGTTCGGAAAGCATTTTGAGAATGCAATCCTTTGCATTCACTTGAGATCTAAGCTTGGTTTTGGCACAAAAACTGCCTTGGTCGCCCTGTATGATCACTTTTGCTGGGAGAGAGACTGCAGGAGTGAACTTCCCTCAGCCTTAGTCTTATGTATATTCCCAACATGGAGACTGTCGTCATGCCTGCTAGTGCTTTTTATCTTTATTTTTTATTTTATTTGTTTTAACCTGCTCAATTTTACTTCCAATTTTTTTAACTGTTGTATTCTCTGTATAATCGTGTCAAGCTACTGCCTGGTCTTTTACCATGTGCTATGGCCATAGGGCTAATGCAATAAATAAATTGATTGAATTGACTGCAGGAGTGTGTCCTTGTTAATTCTTCTTGATCTTTCGGTGGCTTTCAATGTATCAATATAAAACTAGTCTCATACAAAGTGGTGCCTGAATGGGGCAAAATAAAGAGCTCCTTCTCACAGTGCATAGTTAAATTCTGGAATTTGCTCCCTCAAGAGACAGTGATGGTTCATAACTTGGATGGCCTTAAAGGAGGATTAGACAAATTCTTGGAGGACAAGGCTATCAAAGCCTACTAGCTATCAAGGCCAGGTCCTACCTCTATGACGTCAAAGGGAATTTGTCTTTGAATCCCAGTTGTGGGGAATCACAAATGGGGAGCATGTTGTTGCACTCAGGTCCTGCTTGCAGGCTTCCCACAGGCATCTGTCTGGTCACTGAGAGAAAAGGAAGCTGGACTTAGATGGGCCTTTGCCCTGATCCAGTGGGCTCTTCTTATGTTAAATCTGGAGAGGCAGATGCCTGGAGAGTCTAGAGGAATCAAGGAACTTGGGGCATAGCTAAAATAGAAGCTGGTTGGTCAGCAGTGGAGACAGAGTCAAACCTGGCCAGTTACATGTAAACCTTGGCAGAATCTGGTGGGTTATGGATACAGGCAGGTAGAAATTTGAGATCACAAGTTTTCTCCATGTAAGGGTGCGGTGCCTGCCAAAATATCCCTAAGAGGTGAAATAGTTTTTCCTTCCCTCTGCTTGATGTAAACACGTGCATTACAATGCTCTGTTGATAGGGAATGAGAGGCATCTCATGCTATAATTAATCAAATTATTCAAATTTCAAAGCTCAAGTGACTTGACAAAACTAAGCAGTGGGGAAGGTCTGAATGGGGTTTGGTGCCCTTCTCCAACCCGGCACTCTTCAGCTAATAGGAATTGTAGTTCAAAATTTCTGGAGCACGCCAGGTTGAGGATGATGGGCATGCATGGTATGTGCAAATGTCCCATTCCACACACTGCTCTGGTGCACTGCTTGTGTACATGCCTCTCTGTGTACCCCAGTGAGAGGAATGGAAAGACAAGTCTTTGTTGGGCTCTATGGAGAACCCTTCATGAAGGAGCACTGGGAAAGCATGGCAAGTTGAAGTTTATGGGGTTTTCGCATCCCAACAGAAGTTTCTTAACAGAAATAGAGCACACTTTTACAGCCCAGACCAGTAAAATGCTGACCGGTTTGCCATCCCTAATGGATAAATGCATTCTCCAACCAACTAAATTGTGTTAGAGCTTTACTTCCTGCGAGGAGAAGTGCAGAATTGGATTCTAAAAGCTTGCTCATCCTTCATTCCTTTGTGAAGACTTTCTAGAACAGCTAAACTATGGCTGAATAAATAAATGAAAGCAGTTTGAATCAAATTTGCTTCAGAAAATTGCTCTCAGATTGAAGTTTGGTTTAACTAGTTTTAGCCTAAAGCAAAAACAAAAGTTATAGCCAAGCTATATAAAGACCCAAGTTAACAGGTTTTGCAACAGAAATGCTGACAGGCCTTATCTATAGGCTCATTATAATATATGAAGATGAAATAGTCTTTAAAAACCAACATCTGCACCTCAAACCTTGACCAAGACAAGGCTCGCCAGAGGCGTACATTAAATATTAAACTTCTGTTCTCCAGAGAGAATTTAACTCTGTTGCTTTCTGTGCTAAGAATGAGTTTTGAGTGAGTCTTAATGAAATGTTCATTAGTATGCATAAACCTAAAATGGATATTAAAACTAGAGAATGGGTTTGCTGCTTTGGGAAACTCAAAGCATTAGCTGACTTTTAAGAGTAAAAAAAAAAGTTTCATATAATGCCTGCTGCTGGGATTTTATTTTATTTTATTTTAAAGTGGGGGATATTATTTTTAAGTGCAGTGTAGTCATGCTTGGTAGTTCTTATTTACACAAGTCATCGATCACTATGGCTGACTATCTAGGTAATATTGTGGCTACCAGAAAGCCACTTCCATGTGGCCAGGCTCCAGCTTACAAGAATAATTTGTACTAGGCCTGCCCAAGTGGATTGCACTGATCTAGCAGTTCCTTTCCACACCCACAGTGTGACTGCAATTGAATAAAGGTCCTGGTAGAGGAAATAACCATGTGATCAGGGAAATCCTCATGGTTGGCTGACACGTAAAGTAGCACTGTGACATGGAGCTGGACCATGTAAATTTCTTTTAGATAATATGTGAACTGAATTAGCCCACACATAACCAGCTTTTCAGAGGAATCGTTATGCTTGGGTTTTCTCAAGGATAACCAACAACTACATGGCATTGATGGGTGGCTGTGGGCAAAATCTGTCATGGTGGTCTGTGGTGTTGTTACTGAGATTCCATCACTGGCTCTGAGCTTATATAAACCCTGCTTAAAATGGGGTGAGACAAGAATTCAGATCCACATGCCAAAGTAGGGGCAAGCAGGTTTAATCTTGGGTAGTCAGCCTTTATTTCTCTGGATTTTCAGCAGGAAACTAAATCATCATCATCATCATTAAAAAATTTTAATCATTTTCTCAAAACAACCCAAAGCTACTTACAGAAATGTGTGTGTGTGTGTATGTGTGTGTGTGTGTGTGTGTGTGTGTAATAAATGGTTATAGTCTAGCATGTTTTTATATTTTAAAAAATGGCTACCTGGCCCAAGGCATTTGTGCACATGCACACATAAATCCCATACAACATAACAATGACATAACTCCTTTATCTTTACGGGATTGAACCCTAACACTTTCCCCCTACAGACTTGTTCACTATTGCATATGAGTTTAGCTCCCTCTGGCATTGTCCCCAAGATGTGCAATTTCAGTTGCTGTGTCTTATTCCAACTAATTCCAACAAATTGCAGAGCACCTATTCCCATTGGCTGCCCATGATATTCATAGTTGGAGCACTCAATGTAACATTATGAATGTAAACGTTGTACAGAATTCAACTAATGAGTCCCATCAATGGAAGCCCTGTGCACGGACATCTGCCTGCACCATGGTGCTTGCCCCTCTCTCCAGCTTCTGCACACCCCATGTGCCCCTGAAATTAGTTCAGAGTGGTCGGGGGAACCCCCAGAACAGCACAGGGAGTGAGCATTCTGTCTGTCTGATGGAATGACCATCTCAGTGCAAAGCTGAGGTCCTCTCATCTTGTTTACCTCTATGCTCACTCACTTACTGAACTGAAGTCAGTCTGTAAGGAATATGTTTGCTTGTTTTTTTAAAGTCTTCAGTGGTTGTTTAAAAAGCTTGCAAAGACCAAACTCTACCATAGGAATATTTTCAGGTAAAACGACATGTGTTTTACAATGTAAAGACCGTAAAGAAGAGTCAAAGGGATTCTCTGCTAGAATGGATAAATCCTAAGGTACAAGGGAGTATTGAGTCAGTAATGCATTAAGAGGACAGCAATCCAAACCACCGTTTTGCTTATATCTGTGGGAAAGAGCTACAAATCAGCTATTCTTTATTGCAAGATGTCTTGAGCCAGGAACTAAGTTTCTGAAAGAAACTAGTGCATTTCTTTTTAACAGCACTATGGAATAATCACAATGAACTTGGAAAGCATTTCATTGGTGTGACTCCCATGCTTGCTGCAATTACACTTTAGCGGGTGTGTGTGTGTGTGTGTGTGTGTGTGAATGAGAGAGAGAAAGAGAGAGAGAATTCTTATTGGTTTTAACTCCCAAACATCTACCAGTTTCTCATTGCTCATTCTTTTAAACAGACAAAAGGAACACTCTTGTCAAAAAGAAACCTTGCAATTTATTGAACAAATGTTGTGTATAGAAAAACGGGACTTGCTTGTGAGACTGTAAACCAGAATTTTCTTTATGAGGTTTAAAAACAATGGCTGATAATCCAATTAGCTTTACATGGCACACCTTTGTCATTCATATGATTTCATGGTTCCTTTCACATGAATACTCTCAGGGACAGTATTTCTTCTGCAGATTGTGAAATAGATTATATTTTCCCCAGCCCAACCGAAATGGTGTGCTTAGAGCCAAGGGCAAGTAGTTAGAGTATAGTAAACAGCTATAAAAGTCAAGGGAAAATTTGCCACTAACTTCACTGGAGTGCGGATTGTGGCCTTAATTCTTTCTTTTCCCTGCTCCTGCCTTGAGTTCTGCTTCTTTTCTATAAAAAAAACAGCCACCAAGTTCTATTTCTAATTTATCTCCCTACCAGATGAATGCTTCCTGAGGGCAAAAAGCTAGAAACCTTTCATTGGTAGGAAAGGAACAGATAATTTCTCAGGGGGAAGTAATGAGGTGATAAAACCTGGAATAGTTATTCTAAATTATTTTTATTTTAGGCCATTATTGATTTTGCAGATTTATGTTTACACAAAAGAATATTAGCTATTACTTCAGTAATTTAAGACATGATCTAGCATTCAAGAATTTCTTTGCATGAAATATATGCTCACTGGAGAGAGCATTTTGTATGAACCATCGTACTCCCAGAGGGCTAAATGCTGTAATTGCTATCCAAGCAAATTTCCTGGCACAAGTTTATTTGAATCCTTGACATTCTGAAATTTGAATGTGAAGGTGACCAGTATGCAGTGCTATTTTTATAGAAAAAGACGTGCCAGAACTCACCATGAATGCCTCCCTTGTTCTCTTACAATGGCAATAGTGCCCACCTGAGAGGTGCCAGAACTAGGTTCTGGTGAGTTCCGGCTAAAAAAAGCACTGCCAATACCTCACATACCTTATACATGGAAGCCTGATAAGAAATTGAGTCAATCCCAGCAGTAGAAGTAACAAAGCCAGACATCAGTCACCATGTTAACGTGTGCAGCTGCATCATCCATATTTGTTAGTTCTCCTCAGTGAAGATGTTTGTGCCTGTGATGGGGCACCAAATCCAGACAGAGAATGCTTCATAGGCTTCTGAGAATCTAAACTTTTCCCATTAAAGGACTGTTTCTAGTCCTCAGCATAATTTAAGAAATCTTGAAAACATGATAGCTGTCTACCCTGAAGATTTTTCAATTGCCTCCAAGAACAAACAACAGTATGAATAATTTGAAAGGGCACATTTTCTTGCCCATTTATAGCTGGTAGAATTTGCTCAAGTAGAGGAGACCTGTAAAAAGGGTCCACCCAGAAGAGCAGAATGGGCACATGGCAAAGGAAAGGGAATGAAGAAGATATGGAAAGAAAGATGAGAGGATCAACATAGGGGATGATGTTCACAAGGAGCAGTGGGGAGATCCTTCTAGAAGACTGAGGCTGCAATTCTATGCCCACTTACACCCAAATAAGTAAGAAATTATTTCTTACGTATACCACATTTTGCAACGGTATGCAGAGTGGCTTACATCAGGAATATATATATAAAAACCTCAATCATAACAATACAATTATAAACGGCATCATTAGAATGTCAGGTTTTTGGGGTATTTTTGTTTTGTTTTGGAGCATATCTAAATGGATACAATGTGAGGGTTTACAATTACCAGAGTTGTTTAACAACCAATCCCTCTTTGCAAGAAATGCTAGCTTTCTGAGGGGATAGGGGTCTTCTTACAACTTTCAGCACCCATAACAAACTACAACTCCCTGAAATCTTTAGGGGGGAGTCATGACTGTTTAAGTGCTATCTAATGTACAGTGTAAATATGGCCTAGATTCTCAAGCCTAGTTCCTCTTCCATTCTTCCAGGTTCATGTGGGCTGGATGCATATAGGAAGAGCTGTCAAAATTAATCAGATGTCCAAACCATCTGTTTCTATGGACAGATAAACATGCGCAGCAAACAGCGAGGCTACAATAGGATTGTGCTGTAAAATGTCCCCCATTTGAAATCAGTGGAACACTGATCTGTTTATTTTTACAAGTCCTCTGCAACTGAAAGCATGCCATTTCACTGACTCCCAAATTCCTCTTTAAAAAAAAGAAATCCTGAAATTGCTTTTGGAAACTTTGTGGAGTCCAGAATGTTGTCTGAGGGTTCCTTCGAGGCATCTGCTGCAAAGGAAATTCGGAGGAGGGAATTGAAGTGCATGTGCCCCCCTGGTAATTACCTTTTGCATAGTTCTCTCACCCAGTGTGCTCTGGTTTCCTTGGTTGCCCGTTTCCAGCCTTTTGTGCCTTTCTGCAGCGAGTTCTCAAAGAACTGTTTGCAGAGCTCAGAGGTGGGTGAAAAGAGCACATTGAGCCCTTTATGTGTTTCAAGGGATGCCATTGTGATTAATTAATGTTTATAAAGTGCTTCAGAGATCCCCAGATGAAAAGGTATCACAGACATGCCGATATCATTATTTCTGTGAGTCATTTATTTTCCATGCTTCGCATTAATTTCACAATTTGTACATGACATTTAAAAATTGGCCCATAGTTTCCTGCTAGAAAACAGAAAGTGTAGCACTTGGGTAGTATGTCAAAACAGTTTATTTTGTCCATAAGAAATAGCATCTTCCATCACCTCTGCATTTTATGGGAGCTGCTTGATTTAACACTAAGAGCACCACTGCTAAACTGGGGAAGGGCCACATCTCAGCATTAGACCCCATGCTTTGCATGTCCGAAGTCTAATTTTCAATCCTAGGCACCTCTAGATAGGGCTGGAAAAAGGCTTCTGCCTCAAAGCCCTGGAGAGCCTCTGGCAATCAGCACAGAACAGGGATGGGGAAGCTGTATCCCTCCAGATGTCACTGAACTCCAACTCCCATCATTCCTCCTCCATGTTCTCTGGAGCTGATGGGACAACATCTGGAAGGCCATAGACACCCAATTCCTGGTGTAGGCAATACTGAGCTAAATGGACCAATGAATTGACTTGGTATATGGCAGCTTCTTATGTTCCTGTGTCATTGATCATTTGGGAAATTCCTCGATTACAGACAAAAACAGTGCACCAGTTGGTCATCTGTTGTGCAGACTCCACACCTTTACCCCAAAAGGTGAGCTTCTGCTGGGGATATATTGCCATTTCAAGCACCCTAGAATACCAGCATGAGGTGAATTTGATGCAGGTTTAGCAGTGGCCTCTGAGTTGGAAGTGGTGCATGCCACTCTTATCTACCATGACTATCAAACTACACATAAGAAGTGGGAGGGTCTGCAACTCTATGATGCAGATGTTGCCGGGTGACAGGCAAAGAGGTAGAACCGAAGCACCCTACTTTGTGTAGTGCAGGGACTCTTGTGGCTTGTGCTAGCTGATGTTGGTTTTAAGGATATCTGTGTAAGCCTGTCATGGCTGGCTCACAGGCATCTGTTGGGCCTCTGTGAGAAGAGGGTGCTGGACTAGGTGGTCTGTCAGCCTGATCCAGCATGCTCTTCAAATATTCTCATAGATGGACAGCATAGATTCCAAAGCAGCTTCTTCTGTTCCTCCCTATAAACACCTGCTCCCAATACCAGTTTATAGGAAGGTGATATGCTCCTCATTCATCAAATGCTCCTTCAATGGTCATGCCCATGGTAGACCTTTTTAGATGTTTAAAATGAAGTGCCCTGTTGGGTGGGATAAAGCCATACTAGCTTCCTGACAGGTTGGTCACAGGAGGGAGAGAAGGAGAGGCCAGGTAGTGAAGAGTTTGGTGTGGTGCAAACACACTGATGGAGCCACTCCAGCTGGTGTGTTCGCTCTATGCCAACCTTCCTGCCCATTTAACCCTCTCCCATCCAGAAATCCACAGCAACCCACCTGCCCGGAAGCTAATGCAAAGGTTCCATCCCATCTGACTTGCTGCTTGTGGGTTTAATCTAAACCACCATTCACATACTATAGGCCCAGCCACATGATATGAAGAGATGGACTCAAGGGAAGAGAAACCAATCAGACTCTAAGCATTTTCCTCAGATGCTTCAAGAGTGGATCCTTGGCGTTAGCTGTGGGCTGGGAACCCAGAAAAAGGTGGCCACCTAGTTTACCAGTGAATAACAGAGCGAAGTGCTTCTCATGTGGAAACCATTTTTCTTTCAACCTGTCTTGCCTTAGTATATTCTGCAGATTCGGCAAGCTACTAAAATGTAGAATTTCTCTGTCTATGGTTCTTTATTGAAAATTATTATTCCCCTCATGTGGTAGCTCTAATATCATTCAGATTCACATTCACTTCAAAGCTTTCAAGATTAAATGAAACATCTCAGCATTTAAGTTCCAAAATGCACTTCTTTTGGAGCCAGCACTGAATAATTTTGAACCACTTAATTCTATATATTTCATTGGAGGCAATTAAATCAGAATATATTATGTGGTTTACTTTTTCCACTCAGCCACTGCCTTGTTTAGTATGTAGGGTTGCTTTTTTTAAAAAAAAAAAAAGAAAAGAAAGAAGATAGCTAACTTTGCTGTGCATTTGTTAAAGTGGGCTACTACTTCATGCTCCTCTTACCGCTTTCCATTAAATTACATTATCACTAAAATGGAAGGGTCACAGTTTAATTTGCAACAAAAATATCTATGAGCACCAGTTCATGAATCATGCATGTTGTGCCAATTCAGCAACATCAGGGAAAAACAAAAAAAGATTCTGCATGGAAGAATACTGACCTCCTGCTCATCAAACAGGAGTGATCTCCAGCAATTTGAGGAAAAGGGACTCTGCACTTGAAACACATTTCACAGGTGTATTGTTACCCACCTATTCCATTTCTCATTCAGACTTAAAAGAAATTGAGGGCAGGGTTTGGAACTTCTTTAACACAATTCTACCCGATTCGTTTTTCCTGAAACTGTGTATGAACCCAAAATGCAGCTACCTTTCACAATTCACACTTTTCCAAATTTTGTAATGCAGTTCTCCAAGCGAAACTTTCATACGTTTAGGGGGAAATGGAACACAGGTGTAAAAATGTGGTCAACGGAACATGAGAACATAAAACTGAGAAAACTGACAGATTTATCCATTGTCCATCCTTAGTTGATTATTTGAAGGGTACCTTAAAGGGTATGAATTTTGATTAGACCACCTCACTCCTATGTACCCATGTAATATAATCACACACACACACACACACACACACAGAGAGAGAGAGAGAGAGAGAGAGAAATTCAATGTCACACTAAAGTAATCAGTCAGGGCATGTATTTTGGCTTGCCAGATAGAACTATCCCCCTTTCCTCCCTCTGTGCTGTTCCAGGGGTTCTTTCAACCCCTCAATCCAATTTCAGGGAACACAGGGGGGGAAACAAGGAAAGGAGAAGGGAGAAAGCTCCATTATTCAAACAAAAATTATTGTGTAGGACGTATGCTAACAGGACTCATTGCATGGATCCTCTGGTTGTGCATTGGCTGTATGTAGGGGCCAAATAATGAGACAAACTGGGGTGATATGGAGTTGAAGCAAACCCAAGGATTCCATGTTGTAAAGGGTCAATGACTAGTTTCAGGATTTGAAGGGGGTGTTATTGAAATGGGATTCTGGTTTTGACTTTGGTGTTATTTTTCCCTACAAAGCTCTGAGCTATGAAGAACCAAGTCTTCCAGAGTTTGCACGCCATGATTGCATAGTTCAATTCCCCAATCAATCACTTCGTTCTAAGCCAAGTGGCCTGAAGGTTGCAACTTCAATGTAATCTAAGGAATTTTGGGGACATCTTGGCAATTTATCAGTTGCAAATTCTCTCCCTACCTCAGCATCCTAATAAACACAAATCAGATGTCAAGGGTATGGGCTGATGAGATGCCATGAACATTTCATTTAATGCCCATGAAATAAAAATGCAGACATATTTCAAAAGTGCCCCTTTGAGCTTGACAGCAGAATTGAGTTCAAATTCTCTTTGCTGTAGCCTATTGCTTTATTTTTATTTTTTGTGTGTGAATAAGTCTCCATCAATAATAACACATTCTAGAATTATTGCAATTAATTGACAGCATTGCTATTCTATTCTGATAAGTACATATTAAAACCATGGGAAAGATATATTCAAGGTTATTATCTGCAGTTAAATGGTAAATGAATTTCAGCACCATATCAGAATCATGTGCTAGTAAAATACAGAGGGGATATGTTGTACTCTTATAAAAGAAGTAATATCCTTTATGAATGATCTAAACAGAAAGATAATAAGATTTACACCTGAAGACAGAAAACCTTTATCCCCGATTCTGAAACAATCCCCACCCTCCACACACACACACACACACACACACACTACAGAATACAGTGGTACCTTGGTTCTCAAACGCCTTGGTTCCCAAATGCCAAAAACCCAGATATAAGTGTTCTGGTTTTAGAATGTTTTTTGGAAACTAAACATCCGATATGGCTGTCAGCTATTCAGAAGTCAAATGGACTTCCAGAACCAATTAAGTTTGGCACTTGTGTTTTTGCTATTTATTTTGTGGTATACACTTTTGTTTTTGCTATTTATTTTGTGTTTTTGTTTTTGAGGGATTTTTTTTTTTTGGTTAATTTGTTTTTGTGACTGTGTGGAACCCAGTTCAGCTACTGATTGATTGATTGATTGATTGATTGTGTGACTGCAGAAATGGATTAAAGCCCCCATCCAAACAATGACTATCATCAGTGCAGGTAAGAAAAAAAATTATTTGTATTTTTATCATCTACAATACTGTCTTATTTATTTTATAGTACAGCACATTGATTATTGCTTTCATTTTATGGATCAATGGTATCGTTAGGCAATAAAATTCATGTAAAATTGCTGTTTTAGGAGTTGTTTTTAAAAGTCTGGAACGGATTGATCCGTTTTGCATTACTTTCTATGGGAAAGCGTGCCTTGGTTTTGGAACGCTTTAGTTTTGGAACGGACTTCTAGAACGGATTAAGTTTGAGAACCAAGGTACCACTGTAACGGCACAAGATGTCTACAATATCTCAACCAAAGATGGTTTCAGAAGACCACCTCCTTCCACTGAAAGAAAGTGTGAAGGGGATCACAGAATCATAGAGCTGGAAAGGATCTCAAAGGTCATCTGTTCCAACCCCATGCCAATGCAGGACATCCACAATTGCAACATCCCTAATAGGTGACCAATAAGCTTCAAGGAGAATCCACCACCTACCTAGGCTGCTCATTCCACTGTTGAATTGATGCAGTGCGGGGATTCGGTGCTGGAGCTTCCCGTGCGTGAGTCTAGGCCACCCACGCACGAGATACCAGTTTGCTGGGGATGTACGGCCAGCGTTCCGCGTGCATATTGGCACGGGCGCCGGCCAAGCCTCAATATCTGAAGGTGCGTGAGTAAGTCGGAAATGCCTCGAAAATGAATGGATGCCTCGAAACTAAACTTGAAGTTGCTTGGTACCTCCTGAACTATTACTAAAGTAAAGATAGCTAAACCAAGGGCAAAGTTAAAGCATTAAGGTGAAACCCCTGACGTTTTCAAAATTAAATAAAAACCTTTTCCCCAATAAAGACAGACACCGATGTTTCTTTTACAGCTTTGGCTGACCCGCATAGGCTCTTTAAACTTTACTGTTCCTAGCCCTATTCTAAGATTCTCCCTAAGCTTTCAGTCCCTGCACCGCCAAATCTTCCGCAATGCTAAGGCTAAATAAAACTAAACCGAGAGATCTTCCACAATCTAAACCTATGCTAGGTCTAAAGGCTATCTAACCTTTACCGCCAAGTCTTCCGCGAGCTAAACCCTAACTAAAATAAAACATCCAACCCATCCAGCCCGCTCCCAAAAACCCTTAAACTAAAGTTAACCCAACTGAAATCTAAATAATACTAAGCAACTAAGATCGAGATAACTAAGATGCCTAAAGCGGGGAGCCTCAGCCTCTTATTGAGAACCAAGTATGACATCACGATCAATACATTAACCAATAAAACCACTGTTGCTGCCCCCAAAAAAGGCAGGAAGCAGAATAAACGTCCATTGTTAACTTTGAAAACCTCTGGAACTACAATTTTAGGCGGAGTGATCTCAGTGGCAAAATGCCCACTGTCTTTTACTTTTACTTTCACATTTAACGGAAGGATACGAAAAGTAGTGCTTAAATAAACATTAATACAAACAAATAACCGCGGATTTCAAAGAATCCACGAAGTGTATTCCCACAATGCAGGATGTTAGCCTCAAACATTTTCTCTTCAAACTTGAACCAATTGGTCAGGGTTCTACTCAGTGCTTTTCTTCTAGAATCTCCCTGCCCTCCCCTGCCTCATGTGTGCACCAGTATGTGGATATATTTTATATATATTTTAAAACTCATCCATTTTACCTGGCTTTTAAATGGACATTTAATTGAAAAGCCTGTTCCTTATAGGATTTTAAAATGTATTATGCTCAGTCTTGTTTAACTTTATTTCCTGTTTCATTATATATGATTTATCTTTTTGCTTTGTACACAAGTGTGCATAATTGTTTTCTATTCCTTTTTACACATGCTGTAAATTGTCCTGATATCTTTTTGATGTAGGATGGTATAAAAGTATTGTAAACAGTATCACTGTGCATGTGGAACGACCTGCTTCACGCAACAGAACTTCCCATCAGCCCATGCACCCCACCCCAAATCTGCTCTGGGAATAATTCTCCAGAGTTAATTTGGGGACGCTGCAGGGGACATGCAGAAGAAGGAGATGCAAGTCCCATAGCATGAGCAGAAGTCATTTTGCTCACACAGTGAATTTGTTTGTGTGGTGTCACAGTTAGAATGTCAGACTAAGCCCTGGGAGACCAGGTTCAAACTGCCATGAAGCTCACTGGGTGACCTTGGGCCTGTCATGGCTTCTCAGCCTAACTTACCTCACAGGGTAGGTTTTTATGTGGATTAAATGAGGGGAGGGAGAACCATGTAAACCACCTTGAGCTCCTTGGAAATAAAGGCGGGATATAAATGGAATAAATAAACAAACCCAAATTAATTCAATAAATGGCGCTTCCCCCAGTAGAAATGCTAAACAATAAATTTTACTGTTAGAAACCAAACCTGTGAAACTTGCAGTCCAAGATGGTCCAAATTAAATAATGTTTGATATGTCACTTGTGCATCCCATCTAAACTTATGATTTCCCCATACTTTCTCAACAGAATATATTGCGGCCTTTCCCTCATCCCTCAAGCACATTATTTTTTACATGCTTCTTTTCTTTTTGCGTTCCTGAGAAAAAGCTGTGTAGCAATAGTTAATAATCACACACATTTAAACTTCTGATGAGTTCCTTTCTCTGATTAAAAAAACATCAGCCCTGAATATCTGATGGCCTGGTCTTGTGGGATGCTGCACTCAGGCAACAGCTTGTGGGATTTGGCTTGAGGGTTCTAGGATAACAATGGCGTTGTTTGGCAAAGGATTCAGAGATACAGAAAGGCATATAAAATTATGGAGACATTAAGAGATAATAAGTCCTCAGAGTGCCAATTAAGTCTTGCCGTCAAGAAGATGCAAAATCCTTGTGATGAACAGCAGATGGAAAGGCTGCCCAAACCTTTTTAAAAAAATGAAAAGTAGAGACGGGAAATTCTTAAAACAAAAGGGATCATGCATTAGTTAGAATCTTTCAAATAGTTCATCCAAGACAAGACAAATATGTTTCACATGTATACAACTGCCTCCATCTTTCATCTCTAACAACACCATCATATGCATATGCAGTGCCTTCCGTTAAGAGTTCGGGTGTAATCCTAGACGCCTCCCTTTCCATGGAGGTGCAGGTTACAGCAACAGTTAAGGCAACATTTTTCCATTTGCGCCGTATCAAGCAGTTGGTCCCCTACCTTTCCCGCCCCGATCTGACCATAGTGATCCATGTGACGGTCACCTCCAGGCTTGACTACTGTAACTCGCTCTATGCAGGGCTGCCTTTGAAACTGTCCCAGAAACTCCAGCGGGTGCAGAACGCTGCAGCGAGGCTCCTCACGGGGACCTTGCCATGGAAGCATATTCATCCAGTGCTTTACCAGCTGCACTGGCTCCCGGTGGAGTACCGGGTCAGGTTCAAAGTGCTGGTTCTGACCTTTAAATCCCTATGTGGCTTAGGACCCTCGTACTTATGGGACCACCTCTCCTGGTATGTCCCACAGAGGACCTTAAGGTCCAGAAATAACAATATCTTAAGGGTCCTGGGCGCAAAAGAAGCCAGATTATCCTTCACAAGGGCCAGGGCTTTTTCAGTGTTGGCTCCGACCTGGTGGAATACTCTGTCCCATGAGACTAGGGCCCTGCAGGACCTGACCTCCTTCTGCAGGGCCTGTAAGACAGAGTTATTCCACCTGGCCTTTAATCTAGCCTGATCCTCTATTCCTTTTCCCCTTCCCTTTTTTCTGAAGAAACTCTTCTGGGTCCCCACATTAAAATTCCTCCCTGGTCTCCCTACTGACCTAGCATGACTAACCTGGCCAGTTAGCCCTGGTGATCCCACTGATGTTTGTTTTTATGCTGTTTTTAAGTTGTTTTATTCATTGTCTTATATTTGTTGTTAGCTGCGCTGAGCCCGGTTTTTGGATCGGGAAGGGCAGGGTAGAATTTTTATTTATTTATTTATAATTTATTCAGAAGTATGCATTGCCATTCAGAAGTAAGTCTCATTGCATTCAGTGGGGCTTACTCTCATGTAAGTGGGTACAGGATTGCAGCCTAAGAGTGAGAGAGCAAACTATTTAAATTCCATACCACATGCTCTTCATTAGAATGACCACAGGTGAACATTTCAAAAATGGGGCCCTCAAGGGGCCAAATGGCCTCCAGCTCTCTTCCCCATATTTATTTCAAAATTGTCTGAAAATGTTTTTCTGCCAAATCCACAATTGCTTTAGCACCATCCTTTTAAAGCAGTGTAAGTGGTATTAAGCTAAAAAACTGTGTGAGCAGAATGACTTCTGCTTGAGCAACAGGACTTTCCTCCCCATGTGCATAACCCTTGAGAATCCAAACTACTCTGGAGGGCTGGGATAGACCCCAGAGCAGATTTTGTGGGGTAGAGGGGAAGGAGAGAGGAATCCCGTTGCACAAGTGGAAGTGGTTCCACTCAAACAATTATTTAGTTAAAAACCACCCTGTGTCCTTTCTCCTGGATATAGGATCCCAGACAATTAGGCATCATGATCTCAGCCAATCAGGGATGGCCTAACCAATCAAATATGGTGACATTGCAATGTAACTAAGCAATTAAGAGCAAGGAGAGGACGCTTTCCCCACATTCGGAAGGGGCAAAAACTTCCACCACTGTTTTCAGCCCCTGCAAAATTGGCAAGAATGAAAAGTCTTCATCGAGGATTTCCCTCCCCTCATTTCAGCTAATAGCAGCAATTCCACCTCCAGTGTATTTCAAACATATGGATATGTAATGGATGGCTGCTCCCCAACCCTGCCCAGATTGCATTATTGTCATGATCAAGAGAACGTCTGAATCATTCCCCAGCGATTAGAAGATGTATCTCATGATTTTTATTTTTATTTTAAAGAAACAAAAACAAAACAAAACCCAAATCTACAGACTATATGATCATTATGAACAATTCCAATGCGCCTGGTAGAGTGGTCTTGTGAAACTGATCCCATATCTAAACAGAATTGTAATGAGAAAATAAGATAAGAAAGAGTTCAGGATTTTGGAAGAATAAGCTAATCGTGTTGGGAAAACAAAAAAAAACACAACAGGCTTCACTAGCGCAGCCCTTTATTAAAAATGTAAATTAAAATCCAGCTCCCCATGGAAGTGTAGCCTCCCACCACTGAAGCAGCTGTTAAGACTTACCTGCCTAAGAATGTAAAAGGCTCGGTGCTCATTTAGTGGGTGACTGACTCAAAGAACGTGCCCTTTTATGCATTATCGTCTCAGGGATTGCAAGTTCCTATTGTGTTATTTATCAATCTGAGGAAATTATTTCCTGTGTGCTTTGGAGATCATACTGCTAAAACAACACTCGCCTGAGTTTAGCAATCTTAATTTTTCAACTACATTCCAGCTCTGAAGAACAGAGAAAACCATAAAAGCTCCTCACAACCAGCATCAAGAAACTGCCACGCACATGCAGAAATGTCAGCCTTCAGATGCACAGGAGTATCAGTTTGACAGGTAATTTTTCTATTTAGATCAGGAGTAGGTAACCTTTTCAGCCAAGGGCCACATTCACTCTGGACTAGATATGGCATACACAGAGAAACACACACACCCAACTCATTCATGCAGATAAGCTGAGGACAGGGTTTAGCACCAATAAATGTACTTCTTATATACACTGTAGCATTGGGGACAGAGTCAGGCTAAATGCCCCCAGTAGGCTTCCTGGTATTGACAAATACCCCAGGCACAAAAAAGGCTCACTGCTTGGGCTTAGTCTGCAACTCCACAGTCTCTCTGCTCCCTAGCATCGCTGCCAGAAACATTGCATTGTTGGACATCATAGCCCACCCAAGAAGTGTGGGTAGCAAAATCTCTGAGCACAGCATCCATGCTGCTGAATGACCAAATGGCACCAGAAGCAATACTGGGATGGGGTGGGAGCTCAGGCAGCCTATGTATCAGCCCATGTGACCTTTCTGGAATGTGTTGCCCTTACCAGCTGCACAATAATGCCAGGTCTTCATTCATGTGGGCTTGTTTGCTTAGAGATTCAACATGAACAACAGCTTCAATGTCAATGCTGGGGTCAAACTCACTCACCTCATCATCCTTGCACACACTGGCCTAAAAGATAACGGAGGAAGCCCATTCACTTTACTTTGTCAACATGAGTATGGGATGGTGTTTACTTGAGGCCCCCTTCCTAGTTAAAAGGTACAACAGCAAATCAGTCGATTTTGGTTTTCTTCAGTGTCGCATTTCCCCAGCCTTCAGTTCTTCACAGTCCCACATCAGTTTGTGGGTTAGCGGCAGGCGCGCGGGGGGGGGGGGGGTCCTCATTGAAATTCATCATTTTAGTGCTTATTTCTCCTGATATACATATTTTCGAGGCAATTTTGACAAGTAAACTCCCCTAATATTGTACATTTTTGGTGTTATTTTCACTAATACAGGCATTTGTATGCTCACTTTAGCCAGGTGTATGCAGTTTTGTGCCCATTACTTGGCTGGAAAACTGTATGGCAAAATTGGGAGAAGTGTGAGTTTTGAAGGATGGCTGGCTTTCAGTTTGCATATTGTTTAAGGGACTGTGAATTAGGTCAGTCCGCCTTTCAATGTGAACGGAATCCAATTTCTCTTCTATCCCTATATGGCTGGCACACCTCTTTTTCAGAGCACATTGCACGATCAGTTTATTGGCATCTCTGAAGCCCTACTATGGTCAGACCACTCCAAACTAAATGAGGATGAAGCCACTATTCTCAGAGGAGAATTCATCCTTCCATATTGGTGGCAGGTTGGATCTAAGCAATTAAAATGCTAATACAGAAAAGAAAAGAAAATATTTGACTAGCACATTTCAGGTTGCGAAAGGAAGCGACAACAGTGATCAAAGTCGGACAGTATATTTCAGAGAGATTCCCACTGTAATATTCCCACTCAATGCGTATGTTTTGATCCTTTATAGGCTAGCTAATGCAACCCAGTCAGAGGCTGTGTAGCAAGAAAGCATTTTAAATAACTATGAGGCTGATCCACTCTTGTATGTGACTTTGAACTGCAGACAAAGAAAATCAGATTGTTCTGCAGATATAACAAAAACCGTATCATGTTTGAACTAGGAAATAAAATAGCTTTAAACCAAAAGCAAAAAAAAGGCCCGCAAGATGTCTTTTGTTCCCACCATCAGGTGCAGGGCACACATCCAAGGGCTGTGTACAAGGCTGTTTGTTATGAACAATGTTGAATATTCAGCAGGAGCACCTGAGAGGCTCTGCCAGTGAAACTGCACTACACCAACCTCAATGCTGCCCCACTCCTCTCCCACCCAGTATGCAATACCAGGAAAGCTGGTATAGTGGCTCCACCCCACCTGGTGAGCCCCTTCTGTTATGCACACACATTGGTGATGCTCCATATTCCATATTATCCCAGCCCTACCTTGTATGGGGAATGAGAAGGCAAGAGAGTAGACTAGGACCTCTGGATCTGTCTGTGAGATAATCCAGCATAGAATTCACCATGGTGTCTTTATGGAGAAGCTGCCTGAGTTGGGTGCGGCTGAAGCTTTGTTCTCAGCTTGGAACCTCACTTCCTGATCATCTCTCCCCACATTTACTTACCTGTGCCTTGAGATCATGAGCTGAGGCACTTCTTTGAGGGCCCGTGACAAACGAGGGACAGTGGTGGCTGTGTGTGAAATGGCCTTTTCAGCATTTGTCTTCTGGACTGCAAGTGCCTTGTCTAGAACAGAAATGGCTCGACCCAAAATAAGCCTGCCCCAGTTCAGCAGTAGTATTTCTGTTGGTTGGAGGGTTAACAAGAGCTGGAGTTGATCAGAGAGCCGAATTGCAGCGTGGAAAGTGCAGATGGAGGAAAGGGGTAAAATATAACACAACTGGCTCAAGAGATAGTGATTGCCTGCTTTGGACAAGGTTCATAGTCTGGGGCTGCTTCTCGATCCAGCCTTATTCATGAAGCTCCAAATAGTTTTGGTGGCAGTGCAAGTGCCTTCTGTCAGCTAAGTCCACCCTGTAACAGAAGCACTCTGGACAGTTTACAAGACAAGAACAAGAACAAGTTAAAATGCACCAAAGTTACAATAAAACGCAACAAATAAAGCACAACAATAAAGTCAAACCACTCTAAAAGCAGAGCCGAGGAGCACAGCTCAGCTGCATTAAATCAATTGAAACCACAAAACAGAAGAATAAAAATTCACAGAACTAAAACAGTACTAAACTGCCACATAAATTAAAAGACCTGGTAAAACAAAATGCATTTGCTTGGCACAAGAAAGGCATTAAATAGGTACAAGACAGATATCACTAGACCAGGAGCATCTCACACAGCTTTATCTCCCAGCATCAGGGGTGGAACTGTGTGGATGTGGTGGCAGAGTCCACCTGCTGCTTCCAGACCTTCCAAGTGTCCCTATTTTCCAAGGACATCCCTGGAAGCTTCTGCATAAGGACACCATGGTCTGCTCTATGTTGCTCCAGCAAATACTTGATCTGGATTGCAGATCTGTGAAAATCAAGATAAAGACTACAGTTGAAAGCACTCATTCATTTTTTTTTAAAAAAAAATTCTAATTATTACTATTCACTGCTGGCCTTTAATTTCAATACACATCATTTCAGTGAGATTTGTAAGGGATGTAGAGCAGCCTGCCTTGTGAATTGCACAATGGGCAATTAAGTGTGTTGGCCCCAGCATGCCTTTTTCCAAGTCTGGATGGCCTAAGCTCTTGAGCAATAGCTAAGACAAGCAATTTTCAACTAGCAGAAGATGTAAGAGCCCTGGGCTTTACAGACAATTCCAGTCACTGAAAAGAAAAATATTAAAATCCCAGAACATTAAATAAAGTTTTTTTTAAGAAAAGAAAAGAAAAGAAGATGCAAATTTACCGGCAGCCAAGTAGTGTTTTACCCTAAATTCCTGAAAATGACAGAACTATAAATTACCTTTTACTCCAAGATACTAGTATTTTTCAATCCTCGCATTATTGTAATGCACAATATTTGAATTATGCATGAACTATTGTCACTGTTGCTGCACAATACCAAGGCAAATCCTGGCAAAATGCAGTTCTGATCGTATGCATGCACAGCAGAGAAAGGAAGCAGCACAGCAATTGTTGCGGGGGGGGGGGCGGACTAATCTGGCAACACCAACAGTTACTCCCAAAGCATCCTTGGCTACAGTAGAAAATGATAGCTGTAAGAAGACACTTGTTTCCGTGCTCCACTTTGCCAGACTAAAAAGCAGCATGTAGATGTTCATGAAATATAGCAGTGATTGGCTATGTGGTGAGCCTTAAGTGTCTGTTTCAGAAAGACTAAGGGAAGGTACCCCGACCATTAGGTCCAGTCACGGACGACTCTGGGGTTGCGGCGCTCATCTCGCTTTACTGGCCGAGGAAGCCGGCGTTTCTCTGCAGACAGCTTCCGGGTCATGTGGCCAGCATGACTAAGCCGATTCTGGCGAACCGGAGAAGCGCACGGAAACACCATTAGAAAATGCCAAATGCAAATTAAAAATATGCATATAAAGATTTTTAAAAATTTGATAAAGATTTTCCCCAATCCCAAATTTACAAAATTGAACAGATTTACTTGGTTTTCAACTGCTGCTCAGTTTAATGAAACAGCAAACAAAAACATCTATTCAATTTTTGCTGCGTGATGAAGTTAATGGCCTCTCAGGCTAACTTACCACAAAGGGTGAGCTCTTGTCGCTTCCTCCATGTTGTTTGCTTCTTGCTGGCCTGAGCTGGTCGTGACTCACACTCTTCAGGCATAGCAAGCAATCATAGCCTGTCAAAATGAGTCTGTACCAGCGCAGCAGGCATGCAGAGCAACAAAAGGCATGAGTCACGGAATTGCAAACTAAACTGGAAAGCATACTACAGGTGACCCCAACAAAGTTATCAGACAATAATATTGTCCCTTACAGCAGGTATAGCCAACATGGTGCCCTCCAGAGGCTCTTGGGTGTTAGTTCCCATCAGTGCCAGCTAGCAGGGCCAAAGGTAGTATGGGAATTGCAGTCAATCAACTTCTGAAGGGCACCACATTGGCCACTTCTGCCTTGAAGTGTATATGTATATGTATATGTGTGTTTGTGTGTGTATGTGATAATAAAAAATATTTAAAGCACCACTGAAACACTAACAAGTCATACAAAAGCTGGATAGTGCTTCTCTTCCCACAGCAATCTTGTTCACTCTTTTAGTTCCAAAAGAGGGGGGAAATGAAAGGGATACGGAGAGGAGGATTACTTTTTCATCACTGTGTAACTGCACAGATTGACTACATGAGCCTTGATGTGTCTCCATAAAGCGAAATAACACAGAACAGCCTGCTACACCAAATGCAAAATGATCAAAACTGGTTCCTCCTCCTTCCTGCATAAAATGGCAGAGGTTTCTGTCCATGGAATGATGAGAGGACTTTCATTGATTTTTCTTCATCCTGCAGCCCTCTGAGCTACTTCTCACATTGACCTAAGGGGTCACTTAACCCCCTAAAGAGGATTTGTGGGAGTACAGGGGGCTGTAGGGGAACAGCTGAAAATTGTCTTCCACTCCATTACGTCTCAGCTGAGGGACAACAATAGGTTAGAACCCCCAGGAAGCTGCCTAGTGAAGCTATTTGTCCATCTTGCATAGTATGACTGCAAGTGGCTCTCTTGGGCTTCAGAGGAGGCATTATATAATCATTTTAAACACATCCGGATCCTTTACACTGACCCTAAGACCTTGTGCTCTACCACAGAAATACAGCCCCTTTCTCTACAGCAAGGGTGGCCAACTTCAGGCCCATGGCCAAAGGCAGCCCTCCAGACCACTCTATCTGGCCCTTGGAACCCTCCTTGGTCCTGCTCTACACCCTCCTTGGGTTTCTTTTGTCTGGCTGGATGTGTCCTGAAACTCTGGTACTGCCTCTTGCTTGCTTGCTTGAATGGACAGGTGTATAGGAACAAGCCAACTGCACAGAGGTAAAATTTGCATCCCTTGCTCCACCTGCTTTTTGCCCTGCCTCCCACTGGCAAGTGTGCCTCAGAAGGTTGCCCAGAAGAGAATTCAGCCCTTGGGCACATCCCCATCCCTGCCATAGAAGGACTAAGTCCTAGAGTGCACATGGAAGCTCACTAGCTGGATCAGGAGTGGATTTTGTAATCTTTCATAACACGGCACCTTGAGTGAGTCCAAGTTTTGGTGACCCCCCAAATGGATCTTCTCAATTATGGGTCTTCTCAATTTTGCACACCCTTGCCCCAGAGCCCTGTATGGAGGAACCGCCTGCGCCATCCTAAATCCGGTGATAGCTGGATGCAGTAACAGTGATGGGTATTAGAGCCATTGCTAAGCCTTTGAGACACAACTTCATTCCCAGGTAGCCTTCTAGTGCTTCCTCCTTTGAGGGTTAATAGCAAAAGCAGGAGCACTGGACATTTTGGTGCAGACAGACAACAATTTTGTTATTTATTTGCTGGTAGATCAGAGAACCTGCTTCTGCATTACATTACTGGAAATGTAATTTGGGAGTCCTCCCGAGAGAGGCAAACTTTTAATACTTCCAATTTTTCTGTGCTAAGACACTGGATTCAATGAGTTGAATGGTCTCTCCCCCCCAGCTCGACCCTACCCACCCCTGACATCATGCTCATTCTGATCACATTCTGATCTAATTGAGAGTCTACACATAGCAGATATATCGATCATGACTGGGATAGATGGGGACTTGAGTCAGGTATGTTTGTAATGGAGTGTTTCATTAGGCTGCTTTTAGCTTGCCCTACTCTTCACAGGCCTGTCAGAAACATCATGAATTGTGCAGAGAGAAGCATTAATGGGTTGATGGATAGATGGATTAACTGACTTTGGCCAGTACAAGAGCAGACATTTTCATGCAATGCTATATAGGAAGTACTGCACAAGGGTATTGTTATATTACAGGAAAGTAACATATTGAGAAGGTTTTAATTGATTGCAGCAGATTCACAGCCGCAATTGCCTCTAATGCTAGGCTAACGTTGTTCTGCACACTCCCAGGTTCAACACTCCCGTCCTGAGGAATCTTGCAGTGTCAGCAAATGGCCACCGCGTCTTATTTATTTACTTAGGAGATTCCTTACCTGATCTTCACCATAAGGTTTCAGAACGAGTTGTAACAATATAAGCATACAATAAAAAGAGATAAATATACTTAACTGCCAAAGGCCAGTGTAAAGAGACATTTTCAGCATATGGCAGAAGCTGGATGCACCTCATTGTGATGGAGTCCCATGATTCAGGGACTGCCTCAGAGAAAACCCTTTCCTGGACACCATACCCTGCATGTCTGGGGTGGCTGAATGTCCAGGAGAGATGTTTTCTACTTGAACAGAGATAGCCAAGAATAAGACTGTCAATTCTAAAGGATATTTCAATGTATGAATGAATGCATTTTCCCTTAAATGCATGCAAGCAGGGGTCCCAAAATTTTCCTGTTCACATCTGCTTTAAAGCTGAAACAACCACTTAATAGTTTGGGCTCAAATTTGCAGCTGCGGAAATTTGCCGTTCCAGGGCGTAAAAATAGGTACCCCGAAATGGTGTGTGTGTCCTGATTTTAACAGCTGCATTTTATCAAAGTGGAACAGCAAAGTGACCTTTCTCCAGAGGGAGAGGCTGTGTGTGTGTGTGTGTGTGTGTGTTATGTAATGCTAGTCAGAGTGCTTGGTGCTCTTCCAACCAGCTTTGGTATATGCTCCCACCACTCTTTTATATATGTTTTAATAATACAGATGTAAAAAAAAAAAAATCAGTAAAATGTACAAATCAATCAAGCCACATTTTAACCTTTCACGGTCTGAATTTCGGGGCAAAGTGTGGCTTATGTTCAGGCCAATATGGTATGAGTGGGGAGGGTGCTCTTGCACACAGGTCTTGCTTCCATAGGCATCTGGTTGGCCACCACAAGAATAGGATGCTGGCCCACATGGAGATATTGGCTATATACGTCAGCTCTTCTTATGTCCTTAGATGGAAGAGAGATTTACCAGTCTGCCCCTATTCACTTGGGGGGGGTGAATTTCTGAGTGAGAAGGATTAAAAGTAATGGCCCCAGTTCAAGGTGAGCCAATATATTCTTCAAATAATTCATTTTAGTGTAGCCTAAACATGGGTGCAAAATCCAGAGAAATCTGAATTTTGTAGGATGGTTGTATTTTGGTTTGTGCATTGTTTCGCAATGTGTAAATTAGGTGGGTTCGCTGTTAAATGTCAACTGAATTACATTTCTCACCCACCCCTACTCCCTTGGCAAACCTGCCATTTACAGGCCAGCGAAGTGATTTATACGCTTGCAGGTTTAATACCTTCGTTATTAATTGTTCAAAATGAATGCAGTTTTATTAACTTTTAATTCTTCTTTTTTCCCCTGTTAGGATTATCAAATAAGCCACCTTGCGAGCCCCAGAAGGCTGAAAGGCAGGAGTGTAAATTTAAATTTAAAATAAATGGAATACACACAACTACAGTGCTCGACATTTAGTGCTGGGCATATTTGACTGCTAACAGCACTCGGTATCCAGAGAGGAAGGCAAGACACTGCTGAAAGTTTAAACTTGTTATTTGGTGATGGTATAAATAACACTGCACTTTTCAAAATACAATTAAGTAGACTGTTTAATCTAGTGAGTGTAATGAAAGAATGCGAACCTCCATGCTCAAGTTAATTATTTGTAGGTGCTAGGTGTAAGAAATTCCTCCCCCCCCCCGGCAACCCCACATATTGCATTTCTTAATGGTGTGTGTCTTTCATTAGTACAGCAGATAATAATGAATGCACATTTTCAAGGAAAGAGGGCATAAAGGAAAAAAAATACACATAAGGCTGACCTTTAACGTGACAGTTAAATCTTAGGTAGGTGACAGTTCAACATTTTTAACATTTAGTGTCTTCAGCCACTGGCAATGAAGCCCTGTAAACATCAAACAGTGTGAAATCACATGGTGTGCTGAACAGGGATTTTGCTACCATGTGTTTTCCTATAATGGAAACCACAATAAAGGGCACGAACAGAACTGAAATCCATCTGGTGGGGGGAAATTAAGAGGAAAGGAGGTCAGGATATTCTAGTATGAAATCCTGAAGGGTCCACTGATGCTGGTCCATTTAATGTAGCCTCTATATTTATTTTGGAGAGAGAGAGAGAGAGAGAGAGAGAGAGAGCATAGTAAGCAGATTTATTCCTCCCTCCATTCAACCCTGAAATAATTCTTAACTGTAACTCATTTTATTCCTTGCCCTCTTTTCTTACATATTCAGAGCAGGTAGGGCTAAGCAAAGAACAAAGGCTGCGTAATTTGAACTTTAACATATACTTCACAGGCTGGTGCCTCGGTCAGTCTACGAAGAAAAGCAATTATCGTACTCAAGCTAGCACTAGTAGGAACACCATTATGAAGAAGGGTCAATGACATGCCATTTCAAGGGTGGGGGGAGAGATTTGGGGTGTGTGTGGGGGAGAGAAAATCAATTTTGTTAAAAGCACTATCATTTCACCTGCTGTGATTGAAGGATCTTTCACAAGGGAAAACAGAAATGACAACTCGGCACTTGCTACTTAAGAACCTATCCCCTTACCTAGGCATGGGGGATCAATTTCATTCAGTTCTCATTTAAAGCTGAAATTACCTTATTCGCACTTTCAGAAACAGTACACAAACCAAAACGGCCATCCTTTGAAATTTGCACTTCTCCGAATTTTGTAACGCAGTTCTCCAGTCAAGTAACAAATACCAAAATATAACTATTCAGGTAGAGTTCCTCCCCCATGCTAAATGAGTGGAAATAGCTCACAAAATGTATTTGGGAACACTGTTTTGGAAAAATGGGCACATCAGGCAAAATTGCATACCAATGTATATATTCGGAGAAATTCACACTAGAATGCTGATGAATTCTCATGAGCACATTTTTTAAAAATGCAAAATGATGTGGAAATACGGAGAACTGAACTTTAAAAAAAAAAAACTTAGAGGAAATTGACTTGACAGATTTGTGTATCTCTAGTGTCCCACCACATGTTGTTGTTGTTGTTCAGTCGTTCAGTCATGTCCGACTCTTCGTGACCCCATGGACCAGAGCACGCCAGGCACGCTTATCCTTCACTGCCTCCCGCAGTTTGGCCAAACTCATGTTAGTAGCTTCGAGAATACTGTCCAACCATCGCATCCTCTGTCGTCCCCTTCTCCTTGTGCCCTCCATCTTTCCCAACATCAGGGTCTTTTCCATGGAGTCTTCTTCCCACCACATACCATTATGTCAAAACATGAACTTATTTTCCCTGGATGTACAGTGGACTCTTTCTTTCTCCCTATGTTCCTTTTGCCATCATCATGCATCCAATCAAACATTTTAGCTAAAGGTTTTCTTAAGATTTAAGCTGCATTGATATTTTTAACCTGACTCTGGTGATAATTTTGTTTTTGTTTTAAATATATTCTAACAACCCCCATGAGTAATAAAGAAGACATATCTGCAGCTTAGCCACAATCATTTTCAGACCTCCTCCATAATGTTCTGCAGCCTCTATTTTCAAAAGTGTCTGCTTCCACTCTAAAACAATTGTGGTTGTCTCGGAACAGGTGAATTGCTTCAGTGAGTGACAAGTTAGTCCTTTTTCTGTGCAACTGGATGTTGTTCCTTCAATCAAGTGAGAGCTAGTTGGAAATAACTGATTTTCTGCTTCGGCAAGTTTGGTCTCGGCTCAATGCAAGATTGCATTATATTAGCACTTGCCATGGGTAACTAGAAGGTCTGGGGTGAATTATGTGATATCTGTGCTTAACCCAGGTCACTGCCAGCTATGGAACACCCATCCCTAATCAGTCCATTTCTGGTTCCTGTCACTTTTCAAATTGTTCATTTATGCATCTGCCCTATCTTGCTTCTACCTTAATCTGCTTTTTTTATCCACATGAAAAGTTGTATGAATACCTACATTTTGAAACACACACTGTTTAAAAAAATATATATTTCTAAATGCATTCTCTCTCAAAAGACACATTCTAAAACACATTTTGATATATGTATTGTAAGCTGAGAACTGCATCACAGCAGTAGGAGCAGTGCAAAATCTGACAGACATTTATGTTTTAATCCACACATTAGCTAGGGAGGTGCAGATCAAATCCACTACCCACTGGAATTCACAAAGATCAAATCTCTCAAGAATGCCTAGCTGTGATATGGGCAAGAGGAAGGAAAATGCCATTTTCAGGCCAATATGATGTGCAAATAGGCACTGATCTACGGGAATCCCTCTGAGGTTGTGAAATATATCTGACTGCTTACTCTTCTCAGACACTCCTATAAAGTTTGGCATTTTCAACATGTGTTGGAACTTGAAAGATGGTCTGGAGGGCTGATGGGCTGGTTGAACAAAGCACAAAAATGCAGGGAAGTGACCAAACAGAGCCGTTTTCTATTTGTCACTCTTAATTCAGGCATGCGAGGAGGAGGGGATGGAAGGAAATGAAATGTTGAATTATTAAGGCACAGAATGATTGCCTTTGAATATCCATCCTGTGCTTATTTGCCTCAGGCCCATTTGCCCACACAGGATGGAAAAGATTCCAGTTCCTGGCTAATTATCATCTTCTAACAAGTTCAGTTCTTACACAAAAGATGTGTAAGAAAATTCCCCAGCTGATGGACAGGCAGCTGGGTCAGTTCTCATAGAAACCCATCCCCTGTGGGAAAGTGAGGCTTAAGCTGGTATCAGACGATGCTTGACCTTTGGAACTTGGTGTCAATCTTGGTGGGAAAACAAATATATTCCACTTGCCATTAATGTGCATCCCTCCCATTTGGAAATGTGTGAGACAATGAGCTTTTGTATTAGGGAAAGCAAAGTTGTCTCAGAACCTTGCCTCCACTCTTTACATTCATCATTCTCACCCATATGGCTGAGCCTAAATGCAGCGGGTGTCATTTTCATGAAGATTTTCCGAAGAGTTGAAAAGTGCCCCAGTGTTCCCTCTCCTCATGATTGTTATTAAAAGAGATTGCCAGTTCAGGAAGCATTGCCCTCGACCTGAGTTGGCTTTGGTTGAGGCATCACACAGCCAAATCACTTTGGCCAAATAGCAGTATAAGAGAATTCTATTTACTACACAATCCCTGATTGGCTCAGATCATCCATGTGGCAACTGCTAGGAAACACTATTTTCATTCTCAAGTGGCTGGTCATCAGATAACCAAATATGATTTGATACAAAGCAACATGAAGTCACTATCCTGCCATTAAAAAGGGGGGGGGGTGAGACTGAAACAGGTATTAGGGAAACTGTGGCCATGAACAGCATTTCCTCCCTCACAATTAATGGTTTTTTAATTGTTGGTTTAGGGAATTCACAGAATCAGAGAATTGTGGAGTTGGCCAATAAAGAAAGGCACTATTTAACAATGGACTGCTCTATTGCTGCTGTGGCTGCTGCCCCCAACTGATCCTCTCCAGCCTCTTTTTTTTTCTCCTGAAGTCAGTGGTGGGGTGTGTGGCTTTGACAGACAGCAGTGGGGGGAGGTGGTGGCAGGCAGCGACAGCTTTGGGGAGTGTCTTCAGTAGGGGGAGGCAGTTTTGGTGCGCAGGGGCTGGTTTTGTTGACAGCGGAGGGTGGCATTTTCTGTTTTGTCTCAAGTGGCAAGATGTCCTGTGCTGGCCATGCTATTGAATGGAGAATGTGGTGAACCAACATAGTGGCAATGTTTTCTAAACATAGTGGCAATGTTTTCTTTGGAGCCTACTCCAGTAGACTGCTGGATACTTTTTGGAGTCACTGTTTTAAATAATAGACTGTATGAATGGTAGTTTTAACACAGTTCCCAATCTTTTAGTTGAGAATTAGTTTTGCTTTACAAATCTGTCACAAACTCCTGTTGACTCACAGCATGGTGTCCATCGCAAAAGTTCTCTTTAGAAGCAGAAACTCTGAAATTGCTTGGCAGATTATCAGCCATCTATTTAGTTCATAATTCTTCCCAAGTGGTTAGCCTCACATTACATGATCAAATCATGAGAGCTATAGTCTCTCTAAAAAAACAAAACCCAGAACCCAGTGAAAATGTTAACTATCACAACTTCCTTGTTTTGTAAAGTGGAAATGTGAACACTGTCTGAAAAGGAACGCTGTCACCTCCAACCACCTCTTGCTACAAAAAGGAAAGCCAGGCATATGGTAAGCTGAAGAAACCAAACCCTGGTGTCCTCATGTCAATCTGCTGATGTGCCCCATTGTCCTCACTTTCATACAACTCTAAGCCGCTTCATGCGAACCAGAGCAGCGCACAGAAACACCATTTCCCTTCCCGCCGGAGTGGTACCTATTTATCTACTTGCATTGCATGCTTTCAAACTGCTAGGTTGGCAGGAGCAGGGACCGAGCAACGGGAGCTCACCCCTTTGCAGGGATTTGAACCGCCAACCTTCTGATCGGCAAGCCCTAGGCTCTGTGGTTCAACCCACAGCACCACCCGTGTCCCTTGCAGAATGTATAGCATGTAATTTATTAATTATTTGGGGTGACCAAGCAGGAAATCCTGCAGAGTTGTAATAATAATTTCATTATTTCACTATTGAGTTCCATGGTGGAACAATACACTCAGTTAATAAATTAAAATTTGAAATAAAGTGGGGAAATAAGACACTGGAGAAGAAAGAATTTAAGCAATTCAAGTGGCTGCTATTAAAGCAGTGGATTGCACCCCAAACTTCGTACTTGCCTCCAACCCTTCATACTTCACTTACTTTGAATTCTTCTGATGCATTAAAAGAAAATTGGAGAGCGGGAAAACAATCAGAATTTTAGCCAAGCTGAAAATAATAAGAGTAATCTAAATGGAAAGAAGAAGGCAAATACAGCTAAGCATCCTCTTTGCATAGTCAAACAGAGAAAGTGTCAGGCATACTTTGTTTCACTTTAGTTGTAGAGATATGAAGCAAACCATTCATTTCCTGGATCAGTATTCCCCATGGAGGAAAAGAAGGCAATCTTGCAGCCAGGTCTTATGAGATCTCAGTCATGCCTTGATTTGCAAATGAGTTAACTTCAAGCCCTTCTAAAAAGTCTCTGGCTGTCCATCTCAATCCTTTGGTAGCTCAGCTATCAAGCTTGCAAAAAGAAAAGCTAATACGTTAAAGCTAATATGTTACTCTATATTGTTGCAGAATAAAATTACAAACCAAGATGATGATGATGCTGCACTGATTTTTAAAAAGCACTTCATGCGTCTCTTCTCATTTTGCTTTTCACTACTGTGGTCTTTAGTTAAAGAAAGATCTGTTTTCATCATGTTAGTTTAGCACACCTCAATATTATCAGTCTGAATTTTCAAAGGAAATACTTGCTGAAGACTGGCTGATTTCCCTGAAGACACCAAGGGTTTAACCAGAATTGTAGTTTTCCAAAGCACTCGCTTATATGCACATGCAATGCCTTGGGCATGTCACAAACTTTTCTTTAAGCTCCCTTTAAGCCACTAATCCCCTTGCTGTATCGAACTACTATTGAAAGTCCTGTCACTTTTCAAAAGTGGTTCATTATGTGACATGGGCAGAAGCAGCGGTTCAAGAAATGTGAGCCCTAATACCCATAGGAGCACAGAATTAGTTTTGAGATTATTTGACTCCTGGCCAAAATGTTATGTTGAAACAGACATCATGGTGTAAATCCAATAAAGGCCATTAAAGGGACTGGTTAGCTGCAACTTGTTCTGTTTATTCCAATGAGACCTGTAGTACAATTTTATAGACTTTTGCTCAGGAAGTGCCACTATGCTCAAGTGTGTATAGAAATACAGCCTTAAATGCTCTTTCCTTCTTTTCCAGCTTAGTCTTATGTGTGTCCTCACAGAGTTCAATGGGGGCTACTTCTCAAAATAGTATGCATAAGAGCACATTTCAAAGTGTTAGTGTTGACCTTTAAAGCCCTAAATGCCCTCGCCCCTGTATGCCTGAAGGAGTATCTGCACCACCATTGTCCACACTGAGGTCCAGCTTTGAGGGCCTTCTGGCTGTTCCATCACAGCAACACATGAAGCTACAGGGAACCAGGAAGAGGGCCTTCTTGGTAGTGGCACCTGCCCTGTGGAACACCCTCCCATCAGATGTCAAACAGATAAACAACTATTTGACTACAGGTGGGTAGCCGTGTTGGTCTGCCATAGTCAAAACAAAATCGAAAATTCTTTCTAGTAGCACCTTAGAGACCAACTGAGTTTGTTCCTGGTATGAGCTTTCGTGTGCATGCACACTTCTTCAGATACACTGAAACAGAAGTCACCAGATCCTTAAATATAGTGGGGGAGTGGGGAGGGGTATTACTCAGAAGGGTGGTGGGAATGGGTGATAGGCTGATAAGTGTGGAAAACCTGTTGACGACTCTAAACGGCTGCAATTAGTCTAGCAGGGAAAGGCAAGGGGTGAGATGGCTAAAGATGGCTTTGTTATGTATAATGAGATAAGAATCCAATGTCTTTGTTCAAACCAGGTTTCTCCATGGTTTTAAGTTTGGTGATTAGTTGCAATTCAGCCACTTCTCTTTCCAGTCTATTTCTGAAATTTCTTTGTATCAAGACAGCTACTTTGAGATCTTTTATAGAATGTCCTGGGAGATTGAAGTGTTCTCCTACTGGTTTCTCTGTCTTGTGATTCCTGATATCAGATTTATGTCCATTTATCCTTTGGCGTAGGGTTTGGCCTGTTTGTCCAATATAGAGAGCTGAAGGGCACTGTTGGCATTTGATTGCATACACAATGTTGGAAGATGAGCAATTAAATAGTCCTGAGATGGTGTGTTTGATGTTGTTGGGACCAGTAATGGTGTTATCCGGGTTTATGTGGCAGCAAAGTTGGCATCTGGGTTTATTGCAGGCTCTGGTACCAGTGTCCATGTTGAGTCCTGTTTTTGTATTATTGTGGGCTCCTCACCCATTATACATTATACATTGTGGGCTCCTCTCATTATACATAACAAAGCCATCTTTAGCCATCTCACCCCTTGCCTTTCCCTGCTAGACTAATTGCAGCCGTTTAGAGTCGTCAACAGGTTTTCCACACTTATCAGCCTATCACCCATTCCCACCACCCTTCTGAGTAATACCCCTCCCCACTCCCCCACTATATTTAAGGATCTGGTGACTTCTGTTTCAGTGTATCTGAAGAAGTGTGCATGCACACGAAAGCTCATACCAGGAACAAACTCAGTTGGTCTCTAAGGTGCTACTAGAAAGAATTTTCGATTTTGTTTTAACTATTTGACTTTTAGAAAACATCTGAAGGCAGCCCTGTTCAGTGAAGTTTTTAAAGGTTGATGTTTTACTGTGTTTTCAATATTTTGTTGGAAGCTGACCAGAGTGGCTGGGGCAACCCAGTCAGAGGGATGGCATATAAATAAAATGATGGTAATGATAATGATGTGTTAGTCTTCCACCTCTCCAGCTGTCACTCTGAAGCAGGGATGGAGGAATGTGTAGCCCTCCAGATGTTCCTGTTCTCCTGTACCCATCAGCCTCAGCCGGCAGGACCAATGGGCATGAATGATTTGGAGTTGCAGTTCAAGAAAATCTGGAGGGCCATGTGTTCCTCCATCGCTACATCAATGGAAGCTGCTTATTTTCTCAGAGCTGATGCTGAGGCCATATGCTGACTTTATCAATAAAGCTTTTGGGATTCCCCAAGATGGAAGTTGTAACGGATCTGCCTTTAGGCAGGGTATGGTCAGGAGCTCCAGCGTGTTAGGAGTTAACATACACTCTATGTGACTGGCAGCTCGCTCGCAGGAGGTGGGACTTTTCGCCCTTTAAAAGGAGGGAACGGCAGTTGGTCAGGAGGGAGAAAGAGGGAGTGAGTGGTGACTGAGGGAGAGAAGGTTAGAGACCAGGATAGTGGTGGGTAGGTTAGGCTAGGTCGAAGGTTTAATATGTTATTCTGAATAGAAAACCTTTTATGCGGTTATGAAACTACGTTTAAACATTTGATGCTCTGAAACCGTTATGCTCTATAAAGAAAAATAAAGACTAGTTTTGTTGCTATAAGTCAGTCGTCGTCAATTTGTGGGTCCAGCGGGTTATAAACTGCTCACGAAGAGGTGAACCCAGGGAAGAGTCCAAACTGTCCTGCGGGGTGTTAGTTTGTGTCTTAGGGGTTTCACTCAGGAGGGGCTGACGGGCTGAAACATTGTGTAATGCCACTAAGTTGCTAAAAGGGTTTAGCAGACTGCTACAGTGAGGGATCTAGAGAGAGAGACCCTGAGGCTGTAGGCAAAAAGGTGTTTAACCCCTGAAGCCCAGAGCAAGGATTATAAACGGACACGGCAGCTGGACAAATACACTCCGGTTACTAAGATACTCCCGTTTTGCATCTACCAGGGAGTTTACTTCATTGACGGACCTCCAAGGGACAGGTGGGGAGGCTATTTAGTCTGACCCGGAACACCTGAGCAATAAAAAATTAAAAATAAATAAACTTAGTAACAGGGGAGGGGAGTGTGAAAGGGAGGTTCGTTGCAGAAGTCCAAGTCTTTCATCCAAGGGTAGGAGCCAGGACACCAGGAGACTTCTGAAGACCCTCCAGATTCATCAGCCAATTTGACCTAGTAAAACTTTCCTGGCTTTAAATTAAATGGCAATAGGTCAGTCCCAGTCTGGGTAGCCCAGGACCTCCATACACACTGTCCAGGCTTGCACTCCAGGGAGGTCACTTCAGTGAAGCTAACACAGCACTTTCTCTTCCCGTCTGGAGGTACACTCCATTGTCTCTCAAAACAAACAGATGCAAACAACAATCTCTGACTCCAATCAACCAAGACTCTCAGGAAGATATCCAGGGGGACAAAACATCTAGTCTCTATTAGTACAAGCCCCATGTGTACTAGTGAAAAAGAGAAAGGTCTGTCCCTGTCCCTAGTCAGTTAATGAAAATCCTTTGGAAACACTGTCTTGAACCTAGTGAGTATATGTGTTCCCAGAACTTTTCTGGGGAGAATATTTCAGACAACTCTGGTTCTTAAGAGTTATATGCAAAACCTGTTTATATTATGAACTTTACAGTATGCAGTAATGTCAGAAAATATCACCAAGCAGCACAGCTCTGCAATAAATCAACGGAGGGCAAGTGTGCTTTTAAATCCTAGTTATATGTTAGTACCTTTGACAAAAGAATGTGTTGGCCTTTAGAAAGTGAACGCTTGCAGATAAAAGACTATTGGGAAAATAATACTGGCAAAAGGAAATGTAAGAGTGGGCTGATACTTAGGGGTGTGGGCACAGATTCATCTTATTCACCCCTACCTAAGCATTACAGTAGTACCAATTCATACACACTGGCTATTAATGAATCATACACAATGCACATTTTTAGTTGTCAATGTTTGAACTCAACAGCATTGAATTTTTTTGCAAATATATTCAACACAATTGAAATATTTAGATCATTATGTTTCAATGGGCTATTTCCTCACACACATAAGAGCAACAGTGATGGCAGCTGGAAAGCAGGACAGAATCCACTGGGTACGGAAGTAATACTTAAAATTTCAAGTGCCACCTTAGATAAAGTGGACTGTATAATACATACTTTTCCTGCTATGCACTTCTTTCCTTCAATGCAGGGATGGGCAAGCAATGGTCTCTGAACTGAATCTAGCCTGAATCTTCTTCATAGCCCTATGTCCTCCTCGCATCCCCCAGTCCACTGAATTTCCATTCTGAGTGGGAATGAAGTCTCTTTCTTACCACCCAGTATGAAATCCACATGAGCTGCCCAACCTTTTAAATAGGATTAGACCAATTCACAGAGGTTAAGGTGATAAATGGAAACTAGCCATTTTCTACCTCCCTTGTCAGAGGTAGTATGGCTCCGAATACCAGTTACTTGGAGCCACAAGTAAGGAATTGCACTCCTGTCCTACTTTTGGGTTTCCTGTAGACAATTGGTTAGCCACTGTGAGAACAGGATGCTGAATGAGATGAGCCTTTGTCCTCATCCAGCAAAGCTCTTCATATGTTCTTAACCGTGGATAGAGTGAGCTTGAATTTCCATGCTGTGACGGGAGACAAAGACCTCTCTGTCTGGCAACTCTCTTGGCTTCCATTTTATGTGGAGAGGAAGAGAAACCTCTTTCTTCCTGCCAAGCAGGAGAAAGAAGGGGACAAAAGAAGGTGGTAGAGTGACTCCACCTACTTCTGACTGTGACCACATCTTTTGAGCTTTATCACATGCACAACACCAGCTGTAGCCCTATTCACCACCAGTATGTGGCCCTGCCTTGACATAATAATGGTTCCCCACCCTTGCAACACTGTTTTTCCTCAGTGACCTCATACACCCATTGGATGAGATGATCAACAATCTCTGGTTTTTTTAATGTACTAAAGTTATTATATGTATGCAACAAAATTGCATTTCTACTCACATTCCCTTCCTTTCTCATAGACCCTTAGTGTCTCTCACTGAAAATTTAGAGTGGAATACAAAATTGTTGCAGCTGAATATGGTTGATGTTGAATTTTGGCCACGTTTAATGGCCATTTGGGATGTTTGCTAGATCAGGGTTATGTGACAAAATCTTTGTGGAGCCTCACTGCATGAACTACCTCAGCTAAATCTGGAACTGGTTTAGGGAACTTTTGTTTGTTTCATATGAGGGGGAATCTGTTTGAGAGACTCTCCTTTCACATGATGTTGGTCCATGCACACTCTGATGGTCACAGCTGGTTTACGCACCAGCCATGATAGCTACTTGCAAATCTCCCCTCAACCAAGACAAAAAACACAACACCCAGACCTCTCCTGTAACTCTCCATTCCACTCCTGTTCCTCCCATGTTCCCTTTCCCCATCCTTTCTGTTTCATCCTTTATTGACCTTGCCCCCTTTCTACTATTTTTATTATTTTCTTTCTCACTCCTCTTCTCTCCATTCTTTATATCATATTTCTGCCTTTCTAGTCTTCTTTCCCCTCACCTTGACCTGCCACTTCTGTTAACCCCCTGAGGCCTAGATTGAACATAATGTGCTTCTACAGTATTTAAAGTAAATGCTCCCATATGTCTTTCTTCACACTTACAATGGTTTATAAAGTGCACATCATGAATAATAGTTTAAAGTTGCTTGCTGTCAAAGCAGAACATCACTTGTGTTGACAGAGCACTGTTTGCAGAATGGAAACCTGCTTTAGAGATGACTTCTTAATTAAACAGCCCTGCAAGGATCTGCTTGTGAAACCCAAGCATATATGTGGATTGCTTCAGAGTAACTGTTCAGAAAGGGCTGTCAGCCATAATGATTGTGTCAGAAAATACAATCCAACCTCTCCATTTACATCTTGCTATCTAAAGCCTTTATCCTCAGTATAGCTGTCCCTGTAAACCTCTCCAGGTTATTGACATTTTTATTTAAAAAAAAAAAAGTTCTTCACTCAGCACTGTGTAAGCCACAGCTCAATCATGAGATCCAATATTGGGCTGGGTGGTTTCAAGACAAAACTCCTGATGAACCTGAGAGAGTGTGAGTTTATTGGCTATGTATAACATGCTGGAAGCCCAGTGCTGAAATTTCTCATCAGAATGTAGAATAAAAACTTAAGGGGCAAAAGCAGCAAACCATTAGTAAGCACAGCTAAAAGGCTTGGAGTTGTCAGTGATAGACAACGCTGAATCCAATTCACTGAGTACCCTTTCCATGCAACTTCTCATCTTTAAACCAAGGAAAGACAGTTGGAGGATCATAGCCTGGTGCAATGTTAGTCAGCTGATATACAGGTATTGTGAGCTGAATCTGGCCCATGATTATTATTTTTACCTTACCCCCAGGAAGCCCTCTCAAAATTGAATCACAATACTCAAAGGGAAAGTGTTGCAATCAAAGTTGCAAGAAAACGCTTTGCCATCTGATACTTTGTGTGACGTAAGTAATGTGAAAATAATGTGCAGTCTCGTTGACTGAGCATGTGTGTTCCATAACCGTGGAAGGCTTATTACCCTCTGGGAGCAACTTGCTAAAGAAGCCTGACTTACACCCTGGCCAAGGTAGAGCATCCAGTCTTTTAGAGGGGACAGAGTTATTGCAAAGTAGGGTGGATATCCTCATCAAATTACCATGATCAGAACAAAAAAATGGGCTGGAGGTGAAGCTAACTGACCCAGTGTGGTTTCTTCCCAACAGCACAAGGTTACCATCACCCACCCACCCTGCAAAATTTATTTATCTTTAGAACATTATTTACAAAGTGGTTCTCAGCACACTTTGCCACCCTATATTAATAACCATATATTAGTCACAGTAGCCAAGCAGTAATAGCCAGGAACACCAATAAACAGATACATTGGGGGGGGGGGTTGTCAGCAGAAACACCTCATAGTTGGTGCCTGCATGATTTCAGAAGGTAGGTGCCACAACAGAGAAAGCTCTCCTTTGCAATACCACACCAGCTGAGCATCTATAAGCTGTGGTATGGCTACAAGGGCTTCCCTCTCAGATTGCAGAGACCAGGATATCCTAAATAGAACAGATGGTCTATTAAGTGACAAGCAACTAGCAAGCAGCTAGAAATGGTTGTAAAGGAAAAAAGAAAGCCAGAAAGAGAAAGAAAGAATGATAGGTGCCCTTGGACTCCTTTGTAGAAGTATATGTTGGATGAACCATGCTCTGGAAAGCTTCATGGACATGTGATCATCTAATCCACATGTCTGTGTTCTGATCTGAGCATGATTCATTTTATGTAAACCAGGGAGGTTTGCTGAAAATCTTCCCTCATCCCTACATCTGTATATATGACACCCACTGTATATAGGACAGTGCAAGAACACAATAAAGAACTTCAGAAATGGAAAAAAAGGCAGGCTCATAGGTGGGGAGGCAATACACAAGATATTCTGGTTCCAGGCTATTCAGGTCAAAACCAAAATATTGGATTGAGATTAGAAACTAATTGGTAATTAGTGAACATTTGGTGTGATATTATCTGATCTATCAATTCTGAATCAGTGCCATAGAAAAGTTTTGTTTTTCATTTATCACACTTCTTCTCAAATCACATATTTAATTGCCCCTCATCATCTATGTTATAAACTTTGTATCACAATGGACTTATGAAACTGTGGTATGTTGTATTACTAGACTGTAAAGAACATGTTTTTTTTGCCAAGAGAATGTTGTTAATCAGCACCATTTCTGCCAACAGCCGCTGTAAGCTCCCTTTCTAGAGAAAATCAGTTATCTGCACTGATAATATAATGTCTATCTCATTACCTTCAGACATCTGCTTGGAAGAAAGTCCTGTTGATTTCAGCTACACTAAACCACTGAGCCTAGCGCTTGCCAATCAGACATCGGTGGTTCAAATCCCCGCGATGGGGTGAGCTCCCGTTGCTTGGTCCCTGCTCCTGCCAACCTAGCAGTTCGAAAGCACGGCAAAGTGCAAGTAGAAAAAATAGGTACCACACCGGTGGGAAGGTAAACGCCATTTCCGTGTGCTGCTCTGGTTTCACCAGAAGTGGCTTAGTTCTGCTGGCCACATGACCCAGAAGTTGTCTGCGGGCAAACACTGGCTCCCTCGGCCAGTAAAGCAAGATGAGCGCCACAACCCCAGAATCATCCGTGACTGGACCTAATGGTCAGGGGTCCCTTTACCTTTACCTAACCTAATGAAAAACACGTCTTTGGTGTAAGTCGTAGTATGCCCAGAGCAGCTGAGGCAACCCAGTCAGATGGGCGGGATACAAATATCAAATTATTATTATAAATTATTAATCTGCACAATTCTCATTGAGCAGATCAAGGGTGATCAAGCCTGGGAACTAATCCTATTTTCCCAGTCATCTCTTCCAAATATTTTGACAACTGCAATCGAAACATTCATATGCCGTCCATAGCCAACACAATAAGTTCACATTCTGTATATGTACCAAGGTGCACAATGCCTTGAGACAAGCTGCCCTCAGCGCTTTTGCTGCTTAGTGTAGGGACTAACAGACAGCCAACCCAAGTGAACCCTGGGAGCCCTTAAGGTTGCAGAGAAACTTATACTGGAAGGCTGGAAAGATCAGCACCCAATATCTACTAATCAGGAATCTAAAGATCCCACTGCCTTTCTCCATGGGATAGCTCAGTCTGTAAAGCTCCCTGCTTATACCTTCCCATTTGTGGAGCTGTACAAGGGCAGACAGGCCATACTGGCTCATCAAAAGCTTTGACACCCCCCAAGGAATTGCCAGAGGAGCCCAAGCCTGTCATTTTTCACTTACTCTCGTTTTTATGGGATCAACATAGCAACCCCACCCTGACCCAAACTCATTAACATTTTGAATACTCTGCTGCCACTAAATGGAAACTAAATGTAGAAGTAGCAAAGGAGTGAATAAGCTCTTCTATAAATCTGGCCTAATAAGAAAACCTGACACATTAGGTCTTGGCTGTTTTAATGGCTAGTTCAATGGAGTACAACTTCTTTAGACATAGGAAATATACTTGCAGGCTGTTAAGCACAGAGAAGTGCATTTGAAATGAATGTACTGCAATGTGGCTTTGCATATTAAAACTTAAGAAGCTATGGTGTTTTAATAAAGGTAAAAAGGAGCACAGACTCGTATCTTTGCCATCTGTTTTGAAGTTTAAGCCTATGATTTACTAAGGCTGCAGTCGCATACACACTTACCTGAGACTAAGCTCCATGAAATCAATAAGACTAGTAGAGATGTAGAGCAGAAGCCACCAAATAAATTCTATCTATATAGCGTATCTCTTTTGGAAATCTGTGTATCTGTCTGTTCTCCGTGCACTTGGAGAGCTCTTAAGATACAGTCAAACCTTGGTTCCCGAATGCCTCCATTTTGGAACGTTTTGGTTCCCGAACACCGAAAACCCGGAAGTAACTGCTCTGGTTTTCAAATGATTTTTGGAAACCGAACAGTTTCTAAGCCACGTCTTTCATTTCCCCCCCCCACTGACTTTGCAGCCAGCCCATTGATCCTCTGTTTTCGAACTTTTCAGAAGCCGAACGGTCTTCCAGAATGGATTAAGTTCGAAAACCAAGGTTCCACTGTATCATAATGAAACTTTGCATGATGGTTCCTGAGACGAAGGAACAAGTTTTCATCTATGTTTGGATGCAGTTGGATGCCATTTTGAATCAAGATTGTGGAATGAACTTTTCACACTGGACTGGTTTCTTTCTTTGTTTGTTTTTGTTTCTTGGAATTGTGGAGCAAGGCCAGATCCAAGTTTGCTAGTAAGTGTAAAACTTTGTAAAAACTGCTATGCTATGCTAAGTCAGCCAGTTATGTGTTGCCACAAAAGTGAGGGAGGGGAAAGAAGAAGGATTTGCATCACCAAAAAGGAAGCTAAAGAAGACACCAATTTCCATAAAACTTTTGTATGGTAATACAAATAGGCACAAATTTAGAAATAATTACTGCAAGAGCTGGGAAAAACCCTTGCCTGAAATTCTGAAGAGCTGCTACCAGTCAGTGTAGACCAAGGGTGGATAACCAGTAGGCCTACAGATGCTATTGGGCTCTGACCCCTATCATCTCTGGCCATCATGGTCAATAATAAGGGATGATGGGAGTCATCTAGAGGGCCACAGATTCCCAACCCCTGGTGCAGGCAATATGGATGGGCAAATGTCTGTATTCAGTGTAAGGCACCTTCCTACATTCCGTTACACTCAATTCTTCCAAAGCCATTGCAGGGTGACATGTCTCTGCTGAAGATTTGCTCTAAGAAAGGAGAACAAGGGCACAACTGAAGAGGAGCCACAGCAAGGCAGATTAATGTCACCAGTAACTGAGCACACATATTTCAGCTGTGCATGTTTTGTAAAAGAAGAAGAAGAAGAAGAAGAAGAAGAAGAAGAAGAAGAAGAAGAAGAAGAAGAAGAAGAAGAAGAAGAAGAAGGTATTATAGATTGTGCTGAGAGCAAGAGCAGATGAGCCGGGAGTACAGACTGTAGGTTCAGCATAAAGTGAGGCTGCCAGCAATCGAGGCTGTTAGTTTACACAAAGGAAGGAATTTTGCCAACTCTGCATCTTTTTGTTACGCACCCTTACATGCCATTTGCTGACTCTCTCATTTTCAGCATATGTCCTAATGAGATGATGCCATGTGGTTAAAAGCAGAGCAAGAATGAAAGCCATATAATTCACAGAAGTATGATCATTCATAACACAGCTCCCTCCCTCTTTTTTGTATCTGTTTTGTGAAGCAGTGCTGTACGCACTTTATTATCTCCACCCCACCCTTTCCTGAGAGTGCACCACTATAAACTGGCAAGTCTTAAAATCAAGAAAATATTGCAATGTATTTACGGAATGAAGCTGTGGAACATCTGGCACATACATAAACCTGGCCACTGAGATTATTAGGGTTGCAGACTAACTAGGAGAGGAATCCACGCAGGTGGAATAAATGGGGCCAGTTGCCACAGTTTTGCTAGGTGGTAACAGGATATATGGCTGTAACTAAGACAAAAGAAATATTTCAATAGATTTAAAGGAATGGGGTGTTCAAAGCCAGGCTGAGAGGCCAAACCTTGCTGGCAGTAATCTGTGAACCATAGCCAACATGGTGTAGTGGTCAGCCATGAAGCTCACAGGGTGGCCCTGTGCCAGCCACTGTCTCTCAGCCTAACCTACCTCACAGAGTTGTTGTGAAGCTAAAATATTAATGGAGGGAAACAGTCTACAGCACTTCGGTGAAAGGTGGGATAGACAGGGGCAGAGGAATGGAATGCAGTGGGGGCGGTTCAACCCAGGTGTCACCACTGAAGGGGGGATGACAAAATGCCAGGCGGCACTCACCGCAGGGCCTGCAGCACGCCCAAGCCACGTGTCTCTCCTGGAAGTGACATGGTGGCTTGGGCACCTGCAGACTCCGCACTGCCCCAAACAGTCCACCCACTGCCTCCCCCTCAGCTGTAGGGCGGCTGAGTGGGCAGAGCCAGGCAGACTCCTCAGAGGCCCCACAGAGAGTCCTGCCCCAGCTGGCCCCACCCCCGCTGATGGCTGGCCCCAGGCACCCGATCGCTTGCTCCGCCGCTGGGGATAGAAATGTAATCTAACTATAATTCTGATTGGAATTACACATTCTGTCTGTTTGTCTGTTTGTCTGTTCTCTCTCCCTCCCTCCCTCCCTCCCTATTGGAGGTAAGGCAAGTGTTTTGGGGTAGGAGAGTGGAAATAAAAGTTGATGTATAAGGCTAGCAGTTCTGTAGGCTGCAACAAAAAGTCCTGCCTTGTTAGCTCCTAGGGCTGTCATTTGAGGGAACACGAAAGCCATTATGCCTGCACAGAGAATTTTCAACACAATTAATAAATGTGAGGTTCTCTACAGGAGTTCCAGTTTACATGAAGGATTCTAAGAATATTCACCCAAACTTGCTTAGAAGCTCCTTGCATTTCTTCTTGCTCCATGCATGGTGGTTGGGGGTGATGCTAGCATGCTTGGCAACATGGCCCTGCTTCTCCCTGCATTAAATAGAGCTCAGGCGACATCAGCCACCCATGTTTCAGACCACATATGATGGTTGTTAATGAGTGTCTATATATTTCTGGCTAAGTCATACCCCCCCCCCAACATTTGGAGAGGGTAAATTGAGGCACCTCCCCCTCTCATCACCCCTGTCACTCTCCCGCTCCCTTGCCCCCTTGTACCTTCGTTTGTGGCCTCCTCCTCCATCACCTCCTTTTCCGTGACAAAAGCCAAAACCACACCTCCTCTGACAGTGCTGCAACAGGAGGAGGAAGAAGAGTGGTGTCACCTGGGGCCAAGGTAGTTATTACTTCCCTTTCCCCCTCCTCCGCTGTCCCCCATACTCTGGTGTGAGCCAACTGACTAGGTTTATCTGCAAATAATAGTGTAGATGGACAGCAATATGCCTTGTGATCAGCTTGGAGAACTAGTAGCTTATGACTGCAGACTCAGATGGGGACACTGGTGCAAAGAATAAGCCAGGGGTGCTGTAACAAACTGCTGTCATCTCACAGGAGTGGCAAGAGAGCATTAAAAAGTGCCTGGAGAGGGGCAGTCAATGAACTGTGTGCCAGCTTCCAGGCGTAATTCAATATGCCAGTTTCAGTGGTTCAGAACCTGGCTACATTAAGTGTCACCTCCCTTCCATTCTTTGCAACGGGGCCATCTATAACCAGTGGTGGCATGTTTGATTACAACACCATAGTCCAGTGCACTTCGATAGAACGGGAGATTTACTGCATGCGCTCAGTGTTTTGCCCTCACTACCCCCACCGGACATCTTTTCAAACAGGCAGAAGAACTGCTTCTCCTGTGAAAACCGTGAGCCGTTTGATATAAGGTCTGCTTTTAATTAATCTATGCAATTTTGCAATACATCCAGGTGTCGGAAATATGAGCCATTCCAGAATATCAATCACTTCATATTTCACAGGGGTGTTTTCCGCAACATTTTTATTGTCTCTGTCACAAAGAAAGAGAACAGACTTCCCCAAGCCTGAACTCTCCCTCCTCAATTAGGCATCAATCACGGGAGAAAATAGATGATATATAAGCTTGGAGGGCTATTTCCTTTTCTGCGAATCAAAACATAACCTGCCTTCTTAAGGTGGGAAATAAGAATATATATCAGAGCATAGGCCCATAATCTAGTCTAGCATCCTGTTCTCACAGTGGCCAAGCAGATGCTCACCAGAATCACACATAAACACAACAGCACTTGTGACCCCCAACATCTGGGATTCAGAGATAAATTCCAATGTGTTTCATGGTAGTAAAATGTTCAATGGACATTAAAAAAAACAAAAAAACTCAATATATTAACATTTGCTGGGGTGACAACAACAGAACGCCCCTGTGTGGGGAGCAGGGGACAGAATCCTCCTGAGCTCTCTTTGGTTTTTTTTAAAGGAAATATCTCTCTGGACACTTCAACCTGCATCACTAAATCATTTTTTGTTGGAGGGAGAATGTTACCCCAAAATATTGCATTGGCTGGGACAAAAAAGCACCCTATGGTGTGATGGGTCAGAGCCACCCAACCGCTACAGGTGTCACTGCAACATACCTGGATGGCAGTAGGCTGAGGCAGGGCAGTAGTGAGGTTGGAGCTGCAGGAATGCTGGAAAAGGTTTGCAAAGTATAATACAGGAAGCCATAGGTTTCAGGATCTGCCAGTGGGGAGGGGCTGCTTGGCAGAACTGGCCTCCCAGAGCCAATATTGCTGCTGTGCATCACAAGGGTGAGAGGCAGGTCAGGGAGATGGCAAGCTCAGGGTAGTTTGGGCACATAGGTGGGAGTGCCATAACAGCTCTGCAGGTGCACCCAAAGTACCAGGGGTGCCAACTTGAATTAAATATTGCGGGGGCCCAGGTAAGTCCCGCCCTGCATAATCAATCACATGACTTGTTGCACACACACCATTTGAATGACAGCCCCCTCAAATATTTTATTGTGTGGGCCAAAGTCCCCATGGCCCCTAGGAGTTGGCTCCCATACAAAGTACCCTGAACTTGGTGCCACCCACCCCACCCGTCATTGTACTGGTACACAGCAGTGGCACAGCTGCAGGGAGGCCTCCCCACTGGCCACTCTTGATAGATTTTAAGCCATAGAACATCCCATCCTTCCCTAAAGGTTTGTGTCTCTTGTGCACACACTTATCCCATTCCTGTACATGCTTACCGGGAGAAAGCCCTGTTGAATTCAAAGAAACTTACATGCATAGGCTTCTACTGTGTGCTGCCATTCTGTATGTGGAACATAGTGGTAGACGCCATACTTTGCTGTCAGAAGGACCCAGGTTCAATCTCTAGTGGTTCCAGTTAAAAGTATTTGCAGTAGTAGATGTTGGGGAAAACACCTAGAGGGCTAACACCAATCAGAGTAGACTAATAGTCTGGGGCTGATGGGAGTTGTGGTCCAAAATTTTTGGAGGGTATCGGGTTGGGAAAGACTGGAGTAGACAATGGACATATGCCTGCTATAAAGTAGCTACCTATGCAGCCTACCACACACAGTGCTTCACTCTAGGCCACTGGTGCCTAGATGGCAATCCTTTCACCATGGATGCCACCAGCCAGATATACCAGATATATCATCATATGCTACCATTAGGAAAAGCAAGCTCTTTATGTAAAGAAGTGTAACTTGTCAACCTCTTTGTGGATATCTGGTTAAACAAGAAATCTGTCAGCCATCAAATATGAGTGGAATTCACTTTGTTTTGAAAGATATAAATGAAGAGCACTGTTGTGAAACTGTTGGCCTGCTGTCAAAATCTTTGTAATGTACACAAGAAAAGCTTCACATCACATATTTCATCTTGGATATATGCCTTCAGCAGCTACTAAGCTGTGAGACATGGAATTACTTATTTTGCTTTAATCAGTGGATACAATGGTTGAGGGGTAGGAGACTGGATTAAAGCATTGTCTTTGTTTGAATCACACTCAGATCTACAGATGAGAGATGGTATATTAAATGATGATGATGATGATGATGATGATGATGATGATGATGATGATATCAAGTTGCTGAATAACTACTTCCACCATCTCTGGCAATATTTGCTGACTTGAAGAGAGGTGTAGTTCACCAATAGCCAAGAGCACCAACTTGAATAAAATATGAGGGTGGGGGGCAGATGAAGCACGATGTGATGCAATGGGGCTGGGAGGAACCAGGGAGCAGAGCCAAGTGTAGCGGCAGCTGGGAGGACTCTGGGTTTTAGTGGCAGTTCCTCTGTCTTTTTACATGAAGCCATCTCTCTTTCCACCATCACCCACAGCCCCTTCCGCCTTACCCACCAGTGACAGAGGGGGATAGAGGCACCCTCCACTCACCCACGGGACTCAGCAGGTTTGGCGCAGCCAAAGTCCACTCACTGACACAGAACACATATATAAGCAAGCAATTTGTTGTTGTTGTTTAGTCATTTAGTCGTGTCCGACTCTTTGTGACCCCATGGACCAGAGCACGCCAGACACTCCTGTCTTCCACTGCCTCCCGCAGTTTGGTCAGACTCATGTCTTCGAGAACACTGTCCAACCACCTCGTCCTCTGTCGTCCCCTTCTCCTTGTGCCCTCCATCTTTCCCAACATCAGGGTCTTTTCCAGGGAGTCTTCTCTTCTCATGAGGTGGCCAAAGTATTGGAGCCTCAGCTTCAGGATCTGTCCTTCCGGGGAGCACTCAGGGCTTATTTCTTTAAGAATGGATAGGTTTGATCCATGGGACTCTCAAGAGTCTCCTCCAGCACCATAATTCAAAAGCATCAATTCTTCGGCAATACACCAGTGCTTTTCTTGCAAACTTGCCCTTTAAATTGTTCAATCATGGCAAAGGCTCCTGTTTCCAAAAGGAATGGACGGAGAGACCTGATCTCTCCACCACTTTAAATTGTTCCCTGAGACATGGAGGGGAGGAAAAAAGGGGGAAGGAAGGTAACGATAGTCTCAAGCCCTTCCTAATACTCATGCAACACCCCCCCACACACACACCAACGCATGACACTGCAGCTACTTTGCTTCTCACTGGGCTGCTGTTCATACAAGGCAAGTGATGGGGCGACAGGCGCACAGTGGAGGAGGTGAATGGGTTTGAGCACCCTTTCCACCAGCCCCCTCTCTGCCCTCACTCAGGAATGGACCACAGACTCTCTCCATTTCACCAAGGAGGACCCCTTTTGCTCTCGCTTTGTTTCCCCCAAAGAATCCAAGGAATGGAGCTTCAGTTCCCAGAGCCCTTAACAAGCTATAGTTCCTATGATTCTTTGGGGGAAAGCATGTGCTTTCAACGTATGGCATCAATTGGACCATAATCTGCAAATAGGAGACAATGACCAGAGCTGCTTGTGGTTCTCCCATATGACCTGTAGAGAACCTGTAAAGCTCCTGACCATTTAGAATCAAACAGTTTGCCCAACAATAGACATTGAAGGGTAGAAATGGGGGAGGGGGTTAGTAATGGGTCATATTCGACAAACTAGGTCTACTAGAAGACTTCCTCTCCTTCTCTTCTCTCTGCACGCCTCTCCCAATCTCACCTGGGAGCTCCCCAACCCTCCAGAACAGATTTGGAAAGGGTGTGAGGGCACACAGAGAGACAGGAGGGAGGGCAAGTTCTGTTGCCCAAGCAGAGATGCTAGCACAAGCAGATCTCCTTCACTGGATACCACCCAAGGTATTTTGTTGTTGAATAAAAAAAAATCTGCTAAGAGTTTGATTACAATGTAAAATGTAAATAAATAATGTAAGTTGTGAATGATCGGGGGGGGGGCAGCGGGGAAGAGATTGCCAAGTGGCTCCAAATAATTGTATGACTGTTTGTTATTTGTATAGAGCTGTATCCAGCTGTGTCCTTCTTCCACTAGTGGAAGGCTCTTTAACCAAACAGTCTTCCATGAGCTAAAAATGGAGGTTGTGGGGAAGATATTTTTGCAACTTTCCCCTTTCTCCTGCATTTCCCCAAGCTATCTAAATACACAGCTCCAATGGTATCCCAACCCTCCACAACAGATTTGTGTCTTTCTGTTCACAGTGGGGTTGCAGGGGGACTCAGCAAAAACATTTTCAACCCATTTCCACTAATGGAAGCCCCTGCTGGAAGCCTTCTGTCTGTGGATGGGAACAATTGGCCACAACCCCAATCTATCTCTCTATCTGACACCTCATAACCAAGGTTCACTGGGCAGCTAAAAATGAAAAGCTAACAAAAAATCACAAATCCAGTAAATCGTGAACAAATAGCCACATAGAAATCCACAAAACCAGCCATGTCAAAACGTATCAGAGCAGATTTCAAACAATCTCAGCCACTGTCTAATAATATAAGGCAGAGAGTCATAAAAACATCCACATGGAACTAAAATACACTCTAAAACCACAGATAATATAGATGTAGATATAGATAGTTGGCGTCCGTCAGTCTCGAGAGGCAATGGAGTGTGCTTCTGGGGGTGAAGTCAAATTGCTGCATTAGCAGCACTGAAGTGACCTCCTCAGGGCCCAAGTCTGGCCAGTGTGGATGGAGGTCTTGGGCTACATTGAGCCAAGAGATGGACCAGGAGGCAATGAAAATGATAAAACACTAATGTGATATGTTTGTAACGATAGTGTTGTAATATGTTACACATTTTCTTTTCGCAATCTAGCATGGGCTCTTCAGCCATCAAAGCCAATGTGCTACTCAATTAGATATAAGCCATGCTGAGTTCAATAGAACTTTCTCCCAGGTAGGCATGTACAAGACTGCAGACAACATGAACCTAGCTTTGTGTTAGCATTGCCACCTTTGGTCGGGCAAAATAAATGACAGGTCGGGCAAAATACGGAACAGGTTGGGAGGGGAATTGGAGGGCTAAAAATGGCTTTACCTGGTACACAAATTACTGTAAAGCAATCCATTACAATGGCACACGGTGTTTAAAAAAACCAGTCACATGCAAACCCCCTCTCACTCTCCAAGTCTGACACACCACATGCCCTCTGCCTGTGCAAAAACGCTCTCTCCCACACTGGACCAGGCCCCTGCAAACCTCTCTCTCACTCTCTGACTCACCCCCTGCCCACTCAAAACCCGAGACTCCACTGTAGCATGCCTAGACACTGCAAACCCCCTTTCTGGCTCTCTGCCCATTTAAACTCTCTCTTTCAAACTCCCAGCCCCACCCCATCTCTGCTTGTGTCCTGCAGTGACTCTCACACCCACTCTCAGCTCTCCTCCTCATGGACCCAACCCTCTGCCTGCACAAACTCCCACTCAGGCTCTCGCTCGCTCTCCTCCCACCAAACCCATGTTTTTTAGGGATGGGCAGTAATCCTACTTTGTGTTCATTTGCGGCCCCCTTGGAACAAGTCAAATTGGCTGGATGATTTTGTTTCAGCTTTATAATCAATCATATTTTGGAGTTCTTCCTTAATGTAGTTGTATAGCTCTTTTGTTGTCAACAATTTTGTTTGCTTTGAATGTGCCTCTTTGGCCTCTAAAAGCACATTTTGGAAAGAAGGGGTGATCTCCTACCTTTGACAAGGTGAATGTTCTTCTCTGCTCTGCTTGTGGTCCCCAAGTCTGCAAGCAGAATAATTTGTTATAAGGAAGAGGACACAGAGTTCTCTCTTTCCCACTGTGAGGTATCTGGGTGGTGGAGTTTCTTTTTTAAAAGTGGTGATAGTTAAATCAAGCCTTTACATACCCAATTTTCTTGAAAACCAGCATGAAGCATGTAAAGATAACAGAACAGTAGTGAACCCCGAAGCACTTATTAACCGTGTGAGCCTCCCCTACTGTTTTATCCTTAAAATATTAAGTCATCTCATATATATATATATATATATATATATATATATATATATATATATATATATATATATATCCCAGAACACTTAGAATGGCTACAGCCCTGTGAGAGCAGTGCAATCAATTGATTTAGCTAAACTGAACAAAAGAGAACGCCATCTCACTAGTTAAAAGTTTATAAAGCTGATAGCTGCTTGTAACTGTGATGTCCACAGTCATCAGCCCCCTATCCAACCCTAGACTGTGAACATCTAAATTGGGATCCATCCCCATGAAAGATACAGCCTTTATTTCCACAATGCCTTTTTCTTAGTCCCATAACACAATGGCAATACCATGCTATGATTATTCTACAAACATACACAGTGGAAATTTGAATATGGGCAGCTAAGGGTGGCTGCTCTGAAAGATCTATGGTGGATAGTAACTACAGTAACTCCCCTGCCTTATGGCAGCTCTGTTGAGTTTAGCTGTTACTTTGGGAGAGCCAAGTGTCAATGTTAAAAAGAGTTGCGATAGAATTTAAGAGGCTCAGGTTAGAATCCCTGCTCAGTCATGCAGCTCCCTGAGTGGCCAAGGGCAAACCAGTATCTCACAGTCAGCCTGTGTCTCAGCGTTGTTGCAAGGATAAAACGCGGTCAGGAAGATACAATGCAATTGCCCAGCTCCATTTGGGATTCAGAGGGAAAGCTGTGTATGTGTTCAGCTGCCTGGTATTTGTTTGTTTTTTTGAAGGGGGGTTATTAATTACTAGGAGCATTGCCTGTTAAGAACTGTGGACAATTATAGCTCATCACACCAGGTCCCTACCTCCCATTTTCCTTGCTCATTAGAATGTGCTGCAAAGTTAATGGGTAAGGATATTGCTTGCCCTCAGTGCTGTTGGCTCATTGTCTTGGTTCTGAGAAGTATCCTGCAAGCTTTGCTATGTCAGAGGCCAGGGGAGAAGAATCATATCTTTCTCAAGTGGGCTCTGAACCTTTCCACTCAGCTATGTTGCAGACTCAGGCTGTGCAACAGAGAGCAAGGTCAGAGGAGTGGGGGGCCAGCCAACCAACAGAGTCTCAGAGGTGCACTTGCCTATAGGCAGAGTCCGTATCCAAAGTCAGATCCAGTCCTGGGGTTGGGCAAACAGAAATCCATGTGCTCAGGTGGTCCAGTGGTCAGGGAATCCAATTATCCAAGGTCAAGAGGAGCAAGAAGCAGCAAGGTCAGGCCAGGAATGACAAGCGTTTTTTCCAGCATCTGGCTGAAGCTGGAAGCCCTGCTAAAGAAGGCTGAAGCCAGCTGGTTCTCATCAGCACCTTCTCCTCTGAGTCCTTGAAGGCTGATGGGACCTGTGGTTACAGGTTCCTCATCCTTACTATAGACAAAGAACACACTCCCCCTTTGCTGCTTTTAATGTAATCTTAGTATTAACAGAGTTGAAATGAAGAAAATTTGAATATGCTCCTTCTAATATTAGCCAGAGTTTGACAGATCTATTGTGCGACTTTCTTCACGTGGAGGCACGTAATGAAAGAGCTACAGGGCAATATTTTCTAATTAGTGCTTCATAGTGTTCAGACACATGATATAGCACTTGTTTTTTGGTGTCAGCCTTTTTATGAGGATGGGAAGAATGATCGAGCTTTAACAGCCAGCCAGGTTACATCTAAGTTGCTCGTTAGTGCTTTGCATTCATTGATCATGCTAATGTTTCCTCAGCCTTGCAACCTAAATGTACTTTAGTGCTGGAATTCATCTTTGCCACTTCAAAGAAAGCATTTTTCTGGGGCAAGTAAAGCAGGCATGGTGCTTATCTGTTCTACTGTAAAGTTGCATGTTAATCTAAATTGTGTAACTTGGAGCATTGCCATGAGCCTTTCCCCACTCCCCAGTGGGGGTATTGCCCTGCATGAATTGCCATGATGTAAACATTCCTCTTTTAGTTACAGGTAGGTAGCCATGTTGGTCTGCCATAGTCAATAAATAAATAAATAAATAAATAAAAATCCTTCCAGTAGCACCTTAGAGAAAAAGTATCTGAAGAAGTGTGCATGCACAAAACAGCTCATACCAAGAACAAACTTAGTTGGTCTCTAAGGTGCTACTGGAAGAATTTTTTAATTTAATTTTATTCCTATTTTACTTTGTTTGTTTTTTTGAAATTGAAGCATCCTGTCAGATCAGAATGGTTTGTCAATTCCCTCCAACAGTAGTTGCTCCGATCTCTGCAACAGCATCTTGCCATCATAACAGAGTCAGTTTCAACAATCAGCAATTTACCTGGGCCACCCCCAACCCCGCCCAAACTTCACATCTTTTTGCCAAAGTTATCTCCGGCAACCATAAGATCTAAGGGTCAAACATGAGACAATTTATTAAATGTGTGTGTTGGTGGAGGAAGAATTGGGATTGTGATCATGGAGAAGAAACCCTTTCATCCCCTCATACCAGTCACAACAAAAAATTCTCCATGAAGCTGCAAACTTTTTCAGAAAAGAAGCTCCCAGTGGCAGATTCTCTCCTAAGGCAAATAGCAGCTGGGTGGGAGCTGTTGTCAGGACTGTAGCAGAGGGGAAAGTTTGCACAGCTCATTTCTACCTCCATGGCACCATAGCCCTAAACCTGATCTCCACGCCCATGGATGTTATTAAAATAAATTTAGGTATCCATTTTAATGCATTACCCTCCTGGTAGCTCACAGGGGAAGGGGCCAAATTATCTCATGGCTTCCTCACATCCACTGGTGCTTATTGGGACATTACGTTCTCAATTGAGTAGGAATATTGTCTCATTAGGGCAGCAGCTAGGAACAAATGATAATAAATATTCCTGTGAATTTACTGAAATTCTGGATGCGCCTTGTTCTAAATGGCTCTTCTTCACTTTCTGCTTGCTAGAGTTTGCTTCACAAACTCCTTATTGGTGGGTTGCCTTTCTCTCTGAGCTTCACTTTACTTCCATTGCCACTTTTCTCTGCCTCCCACTGCCCTCTCATCTTCCTCATCCCATGAAGTTTCTCCTTCAAATTTTCTACAGCTTTCTTTTTTCCCCCAGGCATGTGAAGTTGGCTAGCTTAATGCTAGCAATTTCCTTGTTTCATCTGCTGAGTGCAAATGGTCTATTATTTTTAGCCTTTTGCTCCCTATGCCTGCTACTCCCTACACTTGGGTTGTGCAGAGTAGTTGTCTAATGATCTGTCCTCTCTTCAGTTCCAACTAATGATGCTGATTATAAGATAATTTCTAAAGCACCTATACTTCTTTCCTTTGTGAGGAGCAGAAGCCAGCAAGAGAGAAAGGGGAACCAAAGTGAAGCAATTGATAACTCCAAAGTACCTTCCACTCCCATCTCCAGGAATCAAGGGAACACTCAAATGGACTCAGATGTTAGAAAATGCATTTCAGATAATTTCTTGCCAGAACAAGATTGTTCATAGCTTTTTGAAGAAAGGGGGGGGGGAGCTCTGTGATTCAGTGTAGATTTTAAATTGCCCTGTGTAGCATTTCTACACTTAGCAATAATGCTATTTAACTTCATAGGATTCCCAAGCAAATTCAGGGTGGATTTATACGTGCATTTTTGGTCTGTGTTTAGATTATATGCACTCTGCAGGCAAGTGCTCCCCCATTGGGTTTCGTGTTCCTGTTACAGCACAACTTTCCCCCAACTCACTGCCCTCCAGATATTTTAGATGCCGTCTCCCCACCATTCTTGATTTCTGGCTACACTGGCTGGGACTAGCTGGAGTTGGAGTCCCTCAAAACATCTGGAGGGCACCAGATTGAGGAAGGCTGCATTGGCTCTTCACTGGATAACATGTTGGCATGTGTGGTGTATCTTAAGTTGCGCAATTAGTTTCGCTACCTCCTCTGCAGAGACTGGATGCCAAGATGGTAAGTCCTCTGGCTGAGCACCTATCTCTTTTTGTTGGGATTCCTCATCCTGATACAGAGTTTGAAAATATCTCATCCACTCCTGTGGTTCGACCGTGCATATGGGCCTATTGCGCTCCTGATCCAAGAGGCCCGAGATAGTGCGCCAAAAACAGGTGGTATCTTTCTCGTTTGAAGCCTTCACTAAGCAACCCCATGCCGTTCTCTCGGCTTTTTGTTTTTTTCTCTTTAGTGTTTGTTTGTAGTTTCGTCTTAAAGAGACGTATGCCGTAAATAGAGAGGGTGCTCCGGAGTTTCTATATTTGTGGTATGTTAGTCTCAGTAGTTTCCTTGCTTGTTTACACTCCGCGTCAAACCACCTCGCTGAGTCTTTTGCCCTCTTTGTGGAGGTTCTGAGGATTTGTGATGTTAGGAAGCTTTTCAGCCTCTCAGATAGCTCTTTGAATAGGTCCAGGGCCAAAATCGCAGCGTTAGCTGATACGATGGCCGAATGGATGGTCTTCACTTCTTCCGAGTGAAGAAGATGGATTAACTCGGTATTGAGGATGGGAGTCCATTTAATTCTTCTAGGTACAGGTAGGCTCAGGTTGGCGGTGGGGATGAAATATAGACTAGCCATAGGTTTAGTAAGAAGTGGACCATCTAGTGCTAAGGTTAGTGGTAGATGGTCACTCTCAGTGTTATGCCCCACCTGGAACTTCAACACAAGGTTATAGGCAAATCTTGATATCAATATATAATCTAGTGCCCCCTCATAATTAAGATCTCATTTATTATTGTTTTAATTGTGCCGAATCCCGATTCAGCTCATTTTATTGGTTATATATGGTTTTTATCAGTATCTGTAATATGTTTTTTTTTTTAATGCAACGGCCTGTGGGCTATGCAAATAAATAAAGTTTGTTGTTGTTGTGTGGTGTATCCATGTACAGGTCAAATCAGAAAATCATATAACAGCATTATTAATGGCATCATTTTCTTTGCATGTGGCATCCACTACTTTAATTGCACATGTATATGCTTGTGAAATAGGCTTTTCGAGATATGATGGCTGCCACTGTAGGGGTCACTTTGATGGCAACTGGGGATGCATGCATCAGGTCTGGAGGAACAGCAGGAAGCTGGCATGTCTGGGGATTTTAACCTGTGAGTTGTGTTTCCTTGCTTGTCCTGGAGCCCCTCCGCAGAGAAAGCAAGACTCTTGTTAGTTCCATTCCACACCGTCCCATTGGTCCTTTCTGGTCCACGGTAGCCAAAGAGATTGATGTAAACATGCACAGACCAAAAAGAGAAAAACAGATTTCCTGGCAAGCAGGGCAAAGCTGCCAGTAATAGGATTTCACTCCACTGATGCAAGTCATTGCTTGTGCCCCTTCAGCTAAAGCCAATTCACAGAACTGGCCTTCCAAATATTTCATCGTTTGATTACTCTCCAACATTTCACAGATGACAATAGGGGCTCTCTTATTTATTATTATTTCCCTTTTCCTTTTTAAAAAGTATATTCAGCCTTGTCACCATTTGGTCTTCAATGCAGCTTATGCCAAGATATTGGCAGGACAATTAGAGCCACTATGATAGATAAATATAAACTGAAAGACAGAACACAGCAGCAACCCAATGAAAGAGCAAATAAAACAATAAATAAAAGGTATGATTTCCCATAAATTTCCACAGTGTATGTAAGATCTCGCCAGTGGCTTGGGAAAGAAGACTGGTTCTCACCCTGTGAAAGGTTAAAGCAAATGTGAGTCCTTGGGAAATATACTCAAGAAAACTGTTATATTGTTGAGTCACCAGGTACCACAACGTGGCATCCTCCAGATTTTTTTAGATTACAATCCCCATTAGCCTCAACCACTTTAGCCAATGATCAGAGATGATGGAGATTGCAGCCCAATGTCCAGAGGGTACCACTTTGGCTACAACAACCCCATCTTCCCCAGCCATCAGGTTAGGATGGTGATGAATTGAAAACCTGTGAGGCGATAAATGAGACAGGTGAATGCCATAGCTGTGCCACCAACCAAGCCATGGTGAGGCAGCTGAGCATACTATCTGAGCATACCCCCCCCACACATATCCACATACACACAACACACATTGCTGAAGTCTTGTCTGTCCGCAGCATGCTGTATTAATTTAGTTTGCTGCACTGGGTACTGAAACTGGGCATATGTATCAGTAAACTGACCAAAATCGGGATTTTAAATTTCACAGTGCTTCTGGTGGAGGATATTACAGAGCTGCTGCAGCTAAGACAGCTCCAGTAACTTATATCATCTAGGTCAGTGGGTTAGTCTCCTTGCTTTTTTCAGCAACCAAAGAAGGAATGAGTGTGGTCACAGCCTCGCTCATATCACATAGTTCAAAAACAAAGTTGTTTTTCATTAAAGATATACTAGGAAAACATAAATGTGCTCTGTATTACAGTTCACCTTCATGTTGTATTAGTATTCATGTATGTGCTGTTTCATGCATACATAATCTACCCTTACACTTTTGGAGACCAAAAGATAAATAAAGAAGATAAAGACTGTTGCTGGTAAGTAGGGGCTGTTGGAGTATATGCATTTCTTATTGTTCCATAATATGTAAGAAGCCTCATTGCTTCTGTGGGGTGCTGTTTATGGGCTGAAATACAACCCATCACAAACAATTACGCCCCAAAGGGACAGCACTGCCTCCCATTAGCAGCAGTAAACAGCCCAGGTACCCAAAGACCAGAGCAGAGCATCAGCTGCTATCACCAGCTGCAGTGGGGCAGAAAAATGACAAAGTGCTGTCAGGGGGATTTGACATCAAAGTACAAAAATTTAAAATTAAATATTGCTGCACATGGGTAAATGTCAACAACTGGCATGGTGAGCAAATGACAGACAGTTGGCTAAAACACTCAGCCTGAAAGATCAGCTTTCAAAAAGAGTCTGTTTGTTCTTTAAAGGCAACTGTCAACTTCACTGAGGCAGCATGACGAAGGCTACAAATGGCACTGGAAATTGCATTTGAAAAACAACCTTTTAGAATAACAGGCTCCGTTCTAAAGAAGCTGGAGGAAACTAAGGCCACAATCAACCCAGAGCTGCATTCACAAATCATCCATCCATGCATTTGAATTTTCTCAAGAGCTTCTCTCTCAGAATGTGCTTCTGTGGTGCCCTAAACTGACTTCTCTTTGAAGCTTTTCCTGGGTGCAAAAAGTAGTTTTGGTGGATTGGTGTGAGAATTCAGGGGAAAACAGACCATGCACACCAGCAACACTATCTCTTTAATGAACTTACTTTCTGATTTGTTAGATGATGGTGCATCAGAGCAAGTGATACATCACACCTTCCAGTGAACACTTTCCTTAGTCTGATCTTCGGGGAATGGGGGACAGGTTTGTAGCACAAGATCAACTACAATCTTGCAACTTGAATTTTTTGGTACATCAAAACAAGTGCTGTGAACTTTTCTGTCACTTTCCTTATTGCAAAAAGTCTTTTTTGCCAGGGAATGGGGAGTGAGAGACTGGTTTGTTTGTTTGTTTGTTTGTTGATCTAAAAAATTATATTCTGCTTTTCACCATACAGGTCTCAAAATGGCTTACAATAAAATGTACAAAATTTAAAGTTTAAAACATGAATTAAAGCTCCCAACTTTTATATCTCAAGCATCTAAAATCTCAATTTGGTGTTGGTGTTGTTGGTGTTGCTGCTGCTGTTGTTGTTGTTGTTGTGCAAGACCTCTCAATCAACTATGATTGCCCAACCTGAATTTGCTGGTATATGACTGAATCCCACCTGAAACTAGTGGCAGGCTGGAAGTGCCCAAAGTAATAAACTATTTGTAATGTTGGTGATAGATTCATTCCTTGCTCCGAGCCAATATTTCCATATGCTCAAGTTAAGTCTGTGGCAAATTCATTCCTTGAAATGTTTGTGGCAGATCTTGATTCAAGCCAATATTTCAGAATGCCCCAATGAGTCAGAGGTCTGTCCATCCCAGGACTTACCATATACTAGACAGGGAAGGGCAGAGGGCATTCTAGAAAGAAGTGTCGGTGTAATCTTGCTGGTTTGTGCAAGAATAGAATGAGCACATGAAATTCTAACTTTACCAAGACTACTCTGCATCCTGATTCTTATTCCTAAGAGTCCCTTAGTCTTGGTCACCTACAAAAAGCATATAGGAGGTAAAAAATAAATTAACCAGATAATGAGGATTTTTCCATCTCTGCTTCCATTTGGGGCTCAGAAATCCCACGAAGGCTGGAAACAGATGCGTATCAAACAAACAAATCAGCAAAAAGTTGACATCTAGCAAAGTTGTATACGAATGTAATTATATATATTTTTAGCCTATGAGCACAAAGCCTGGGGCAAATTGCTTCATTAACAGCCAGTCACATTATTTTCTATTCCTACGTATGCCACTTCTGTGAATGATTAAAACTGTCAAAAACAATGGCTGAACCAGCCTTAGCCTAGAAACTCTTGGTACTGCAGAGGGTTGAATGAGATTCCTTGCAACTCTATACAAAAGGTTGTTTGGCAAACAAGTATATTAGAAAACCTCTTGAGTTTCCTAGGTAGCCTCTTACAATTTCAAGCCTCCAAGGCCTGACTGATATAACAAAGTAGCCCACAATAATTCACTTGAAGCAGTGAGCAGGAAAGGAAGAAACTGCATATAATATCCTGTGAATCCATATTAGAACTCCCAGCTATGCCCTTTGAGTTACCGAGGCTTTTTAAAAGAATCAAATTGCCGGGCCTGTTATTATCTTTATTAGTTTGTAAAGCTGCAGCCTGACATTCTATGTAATTGTAGTTAAAATTGTAACCATTCACCAAACCTTGAGTCCTAACAGCTTGTGTCTAGTGCCCTAAATTGCTTGCGCTACACTTTTGTTTCACATTTGTTCTATTTCTGCATCTATTTCTATATTCCTATATCCGTGGATTAATGAGAATAGTTTATCCCTCCCTGTTACAGGGAATGAAAAAGAATGACCAAGGAAGCGCTTAGGCAAAAATAGAATCACAACAATGTATGATGCAACTCCTTTATCTGTTTGAAACAAAAGGAATTCTTGGCACCTGCATTTAACTGTCTATGGCTGGCTCTTTGCAAGATGTCGCCATGTGATCATCAAGAATACACTAAAAGCTAAGATAATTAGTGGAGGCTTTAAGAGAACTGCTTAGCATGCCCCTTTTCTGAATTTTCACGCATGCCTACCACTACTACTACAATGACAGCAACAACAGCAGCAGCATCGTTGTTGTTGTTGTTGTTGTTGTTGTTGTTAACCCATCTGACTACGTTGCCCCAGACACTCTGGGTGGCTTCCAACAAATTAAAACATCAAACACAGTAAAACATCACAAATTAAAAACTTTCCTATACTTCAGATGTCTTGTAAAAGTCAGATAGTTGTTTATTTCCCTGGCATTTGATGGAGGGTGTTCCACAGGATGGGTGCTACTACCCAAAAGACCTTCTGCCTGGTTCCCTGTAACCTCACTTCTCTCAGTGAGGGAAATGCTAGAAGGCTTCAGAGCTGAACCTCAGTGTCTGGGCTGAATGATGGGGGTAGAGACGCTCCTTCAGGTGTACAGGGCTAAAGCCATTTATGTATCTTCATATGTATCATAGAAGACACTAAGTCGGTAGTGTCTCATATGTATCATAGAGACACAACCCACATGGGAGGGGGAAATCATTTTTAACCCATTTTGAATCTATGAGCCCAAATAAATAATTGTGGAAGTGGATAGGCAGGCCTTCGAGAATGTGTGTGTGTGTGTGTGTGTGTGTGTGTGTGTGTGCGTGCATGCGCGCACACACACACACACCTATCAAATCAGCAGAAATGGGTGCTTATTCGTGGAATGCTAATCTAATGCTATCAACAATGCAAGTGGAACCATCCATGGCTATTACACAACCAAAGGAGCAAATAAAAGAGCAAAATTGTTAAAAGCTGAATTATCCACATATGTGACTAAAGCAGCCTTCACCAACCTGGTGCCCTCCAGATAGTTTGGAATACAATTCCTATAGACATTGTCAGTATGGCTGAAACCAATGGGAGTTGTAATCCTAAAGATATGGACTAAAGCATACCAAATAGAATGGTATTCTTTTTCTTCCCTTTTGAAACTCAGATTTGATGCAGGCATTTCTGCAATACAACTGTTTCCCATATTTTAATAAACTGTGGTTATTTAGTTGGCCCAGCTATGTGATCCATACTGCCATCCATAAACTCTTGTGGCTTCACAGATCTGATCTTAAACAGGAAAATACCTTATAAGAAACAAAATTAATTATACTTCCCTGAGGTAAGAATTCACTCTCTAAGTACTGTAGTTAAATAAATGCCACAACTAAGGACCACTTTGGAGATTACATGAATAGATGCCCATTAAGATGTATTTAAGATACATCCAAAAATGTAAAGCATGAACTCAACTCATGTGTGTCATAAAAGTGTGCCTCCATGGATCTATAACTGACTGACTAGGAACAGGGATTATGTGTGAAAAGGTAGATTCATTACTAATAAGAAGAACTTTAGCATTTGATTATGTTGGGGACTCTGCAATACCCATTGTTAATTTTGAAACTAACCAAGGTTATGGGAGAGATTTCGGACAGGGGAGACCCAAATTAGATCAACTGGGGAGAATAGCATTTCTCTGTCATAATAAATCACAGGAACCATATGTTTTGATGTAATGAAGAATGAAGTAATAGATCATGAATCATCTGTCCTTGGCTCCCAAATGGGAAGGTGAAATAGTATGTGAATACTGACAAAGTTAAATTTCATGATACTGTCAAAGGAAGTCTCAAGACTAAGGCTTTTGGTGAGTCTCCAAATCAGGGGTGGATCTACAGTTGTACCTCGGAAGTCAAACGGAATCCATTCTGGAATCCATTCGACTTCCAAAATGTTCGAGTTCCAAAGAACGTTCACAAACTGGAACACTCACTTCCGGGTTTGCGGCATTCGGGAGCCAAAACGTTCAACTCACAAGGCGTTCAATTTCTGAGGTATGACTGTACTATGAAACAAATGAAGCTTAAGGTTAGGACTCCCAATTCTAGAGGGGCCCCCAAAGTAATGTTAGTCCACATTGCTTTAAAAAAATAATGGGTCTAGTTGATGCAATTTGAGTTCCACTACTCAAATTGTTTAATTTTTTGTTGTAAATATTTCAACAATCCCAAACTCCCCAGAGTGTGTTGTGTGTCTGTGTGTTTCACCAATTCTGTAAATAAGTTAGACATTGCTGTTCGGCAGTGGAATTTGCTGCCAAGGAGTGTGGTGGAGTCTCCTTCTTTGGAGGTCTTTAAGCAGAGGCTTGACAGCCATCTGTCAGGAATGCTTTGATGGTGTTTCCTGCTTGGCAGGGGATTGGACTGGATGGCCCTTGTGGTCTCTTCCAACTCTATGATTCTATGATTCTATGATTCTATGATTTGATAGATGAGCTCAAAGGAACTTAAATGTATGTGAAATGTCATTGTTCTTTGAAGAAGAAGAAGAAGAAGAAGAAGAAGAAGAAGAAGAAGAAGAAGAAGAAGAAGAAGAAGAAGAAGAAGTGTAAGACATTCAAAAGCTCTTCAAAATATAGCCTGGTTCTCTTTCTTGGAGCTTCCTGAATACCCTTGATGCTTAGCCTCATCTGTTTCTAAATGAAAACAATCCAGAAATAAATATGATTAAGATAAGTAGAACAGCAGGAATGCAATTAGGTCAAGTACCAAGGGACCCTATATTTCAGGCCTTTATATATTTATTCTCCAGTCCCTCTCTTTTTCATTAACCTCCTACCAATGCAGCATTGTGCAGCTCATTCAGGCAGCACATCTCTTGACCCTTGTGTTAAGGGGCAATTTGTTGCTGCTCTCTGTTCAATTCAAGTTGTGGGTATAAAACTGTAGACAGCAGGTAATACTATTTGATCGGATCAGCAGTGGTTTACACTTGGGTGGTGTTGATGGTAGAAGGTTGCTGGGCTGGCTTAGAGCTATGTGAATTAAAGACAGCATGAGCTTTTCAAGTTGCTACTGTTGCTGGATTTAGGGGGGGAAATACTAGGAGTTTGTACTACAGAGTTTTGGGGAGTCGGGAATGTTAGATAAGTACTCCTCCACCCTTTTCTTTTCCTGTAACATTCCAGCTTGGCTGAGCATCGTAGGGCAATTAATGCCTTTTGTCGCTTTTTGCGCTTGGAAGCCTGCAAATTCACTTTGTATCATGATGAATGCTGTAATTAGCTCCATGTCTCTGAGATTTGACGAGGCAGGCAAAGGTGTCATTCAGCTGAGGGATTGTTGCTCCTGCATTAAAAAACACACAGGCACACACACAGGAGACAAAAAATAAAAACTAGATCAACTGGGCATTCATTCACACAGCTTTTTGATGCAGTAGTCCACTTTTAATAATTACATTGACATAACCATACCGCCATTATGGGGGGGGGGGTCACTAAGAAGGCTGGTGTAAAGAAACTAATAGAGGGAATAGATACAAGGAGGGGGGGGACTCTTTAATGACCATTTGAATCAGATTTGTTTAACAAATCTCATTTCAGATTAAGTAATTACTTGTTTCTCAGCTTGTAGTTTTCAACTACACCAGTGACTAAGAGTCTTTCTTCTGGCTTCATTAAAACCATAAGTCTGCCAAATTAGCAATTACAATGCCATTTAGCTGGAAATATCTTGCATTTAAAGTGACATTTCCTTTTATGAGGTCTTCTGCACAATGATGCCTATTTTACAAAAAAGGAAAAAAGGAAACAAAACTGCCAACATTGTAGCATGGTGGCCTGCATTTAAATGGCTCACTCCATAGAAAAGAAAGGTATTCTCATCAAATCACAGTATGCTTCATTTCATACAGAGTAAGGTCTCCTAGCACTAATCCCTTCCTCCCCACCCCACTGCCTCTATCTAAAATTTGGCACCATTCTTCCCCTCAGCAGCAGGTACCATGCCTGCAAATTTCATCCCATATAAATATATTTTAAGCGATAAAGGCAATTCTCGTTTTTAAAAACTTAAAAAATGTAAAGGCTATTTTTATACATCCCTGCACATATATCCCTGCTGCACCTATTTGTCTGAAATTTGGCAGGCTTTATCCATAGGTTACACCTGCAAATTCTGTCCAAATTTAACACAAAGCAAAAGAAAACCACGGCCATTTGTTGATATCTTCTTTATAGTCATACCTGGCATTGCTTGGGCATTCAAAGAATCCAAAATATCTGTGCAGCTGTGCAAGGTTCAGTCTACCAATTTTGATTCAAAATGGCATCCAACTGTAGCCAAACACAGACAAAAACCCAATCCTTGATCTCAGGAACCGTCATCCAAAATTTGGTTACAATATCTCAAGAAATGTCCATATGCACAGCAAACAATGCTCTGAAATATATAGTAGATGGGGAGACCCAAAGTTTCAGATTTTCTGATGGAAGATTCTGATTTGGTCCTGAAATGAAGCAGGTGTCCTCCAAAATGGTCCCAGTTTAATTGACATTCCAAACCTCCAAACCAAATCTTGCATTACATGGAAACCTCTAGTAACATGGCAAACCATTCCCAATAAAACCAAGTAGAAATTCTCATGGGGACCAAACTGGGGCATTCAACCTTTTTGAGACATGATACAAATTGATGTATCTGTACCTCCTGGGTTAATTTGTGGATTGGAAATAATGGTGCAATCCTAACTCTAGCCACTGCTTTTGTTGTTGTTTAGTCATTTAGTCATGTGTGACCCCATGGACCAGAGCACACCAAGCACTCCTATCTTCCACTCCCTCCCGCAGTTTGGTCAAACTCATGTTGGTAGACTCAATAACACTGTCCAACCACCTCGTCCTCTGTCATCCCCTTCTCCTTGTGCCCTCAATCTTTCCCAACAGCAGGGTCTTAACAGAGTGGCCAGGCCATCATCACACCTGTGGCCATACCACGGATGCTGGAGGGATATGAAGGTGAGAGGCAGGCAAACAGCTGTGCCAGCCTGGAGCTTTTTGTAGTGATTAGGCTGGGATCAGATCAGATCCCACCACGTGATGACAGTGGGGCTGGCTCAGGATTCAGTACCCCCTCCCTTGTTATTTTAACCAATCCACTCAAACAGGGGCTTAGACCCTTTATTATCCAATAGAATCCACAATTCCAAAATATTCTTATATGGACATATTCTGATAGAAAAATGTGTTTAGAAATGTGTGTTATGATAGAAAATACTTCAAATGACTTTTTAAAATGTATTAAAAGTTAGTTAAATGCTAATATTCTTGCTCAGTAAGATTATTGAAGAAACAGGTGGAAGGGACTTATAAAGATATGTGAAAATGACATGAACCTGTCCAGACTGATTGCTGTGTTAAATGTTATCATTTTTTAAAAAATATATATGCTAATGTGTCAGTTAATTTATAAATGTTGTAGTCACAACAGAAAAAAGAAGTTCTTACTGCCTTTTAAAAATTTCAGTTCTATTTACAGCAGCTACTTACCAGCTACCATTATCTTGTCAATCTGAAGACATATGTGATGTATTCAATGCCATACCAACAGTCCCACTCAACTTCTTCCGCAATAGATTTTCCAGTCAATGAACAGTCTAAGTGAAAACAGGCCCTGGAACTTCGCTTAGTGAGTAAAGTTTTGCAAGGTAAAGGTTGGGGGGGGGTTGGAGGGTACATGATATTACAAATATATCTGGAGTATCATGCACATTTCAAGAAAATCATTTAAGACTCAAATTCACAATAAACTGTGTTGTTCATTATCAGATCATTGCTCCCAGAAGATATCTGGTTGGGATTTGTGGAAGTACTTGAGCATGAATATTGCTTTTTCTGACTTCAAGATGAACTAGTGTGGGGAAGGCAATGCTTGGAAAGTTCATTTAAAAAGGGAAATGGATCTAGTTTAAGTTCATTCTGTCTAAAAATGAACTAGTTTCAGTTTGTTCTTCTATCAAGCAAACTAGTTCAACTCAAATTCTCCAATGAACCTTTTAGTTAATACACAGTTCATCTTCAGCATTCTTTTTCTAGCATTCAGAATGTTGCAAGCTGCTGTTCATAGTGTCCAAAAGTAAATCAGTGGCCAAACATAATTAATAAGAGGTCTGACACACAGAAAGTCATCAGGTGAAATTTTCCCCATGATTGTATTTCCATGCCAGAAAAAGCCTTGCCCGCTCGGCATGGTGAGCTGGCGTGATTAACAGGGAAAATTCGAAACCAGCAGGACCAGACTTTCCTAAAGGACTGGAAGAAATATATGCTGTATCTGAAAGACAATTGTATTTACTTAACATCGCTTGTAGGGTTACAATAAGTTTTGTAAGAAGGACTTCATAAATTATTGTGAAAAGGATTAAGATTAGTTGATGTAGGACTGGATTTATAGCAATAAGCATAGTAATAAAATGCAAAATTAGAAAGAAATTTGGAAAACCATTAGAAGGCATCATTCAACTTGTTCCTGTACCTGTACTTCTCATTGCACGCTGTTCCTGTCACATTCTTTCCTTCAGATTACTTAGCCTACAGTGAATGAGTGACTAAATCTAAATGTCCTTAGCAGCAGCGGTGCTTCCATATCTACTTAATGAGACTTAGAATACTGCTTTCACATTTTGCTTTCTAACTTATCTATTTATTTCAAACAGGCCTCTGACTAGGATGGGGAATGAAAATAAATGAGAAATCATTGCAAATTCTACCTTAAGATTAACTTTATTCAGCTTTAATTCATCTGGCTGCTATGAGACCTACTTTCAGATATTGTCCAAAGATATTTGAACTAGTTCAGTAAACTATGTTCAAGTGAGCAAGTCCATTCTAAGCACTAGCATGGAAAAAGGTGCAAATCCATGCAGAAACCAAAGAAGATATAGTATTTGTTTCACTACGTCTCATATTCACAGGAGGCATTAGAGTAGAGGCAGGGAAGCTTCAACCTGTGAGGCAAGTCTGATCCACCAGGGGGTCTGAGCTGACCTGCAAGGCCAGTTTCCCCAAACAACACCTACCTTTCCATTAGCTGACATCACTGGATGACATCTGCCAATGGGAGAGGCCAAGGTTAATTCTGCTAGGTGCTGCTTTGCCAGCACACCCCCTGTAGGAACCATGCTAGTGAATCAGGCACTCTCCCCACCCCCATGAGTCAACTTTGACAGATGAGCATCAATTACCTGATGTCATGAAGTTAACAATTGACAGGTGAGTGGCCCTGCCCACCTGTTAAACAGTCTGCCAGGTTGTGTGGAGATAAAAACATGGCCTGCTGGGCCAGAAAGTTTCCCCACTCTTTGATTAAAACCAGATAGCTCTCCTAAATGTTTTGAAACTACAAGATAAACTAATGGACAGAGTATAAGGTCATTCCTTCCTAGGCCTGTTCTGGGTCTAGTTTACTATAATATTAATTAAATAATGTTGCAGATGATATCAAGGTGGTGACATGCTTTGGGCACGTATCATTCATTACTTTGCAATAACAGTTCAAACCCTCACCGCCAAGATTCATTTCACACTGGGGCAATTATCAATCACATGAAAATATTTCAGGAAATAAATATATTTTAAATAGACAATAAAAATAACAAAACCTTTCAGGGTGATTTGTCTGATCTTCCAATTATTTTTTCAGTATCAAGCTGGAATCATTGTGTGTTATTGTTGTTGTTACCCCCAAATGCAAAATAGCGCAGAACTGAGGTTGCTTCTATTTTCCGAGCCCAGCTTGGGGGGGGGGTTAATTTAGCTAGGAAGGAGCTATTTTCAAGGAAGAATTGGAAGATGCTTGAAAGGGTTATACAAACATGAACCCTAATCATCCCATCCATTCTTTCCCTGAGAGTGCTCCATCAGTTATTTGCCTTATGAGTGAAACACAGATTTAGGAACCCCGTATATTTTCCCGCATATTAAGTTTCTTTCTTAGAGACAATGCACGAAAGAATATTTTCTTTAAAGGACTTCCTTGATATTTCAATTAGTTGCACAGGTAGCTTCATGTTTGTTGTGCGTGTGTGCATGTGTGCAGCGAACTACGAGCTCCTTTGAGGAATGCTGAATGTCATGAACAATATTAAAAACTACAGCTGTAGCTACCTTGGGTTGCTCAAAGCCCTCAGTTTCTGTGTGCATCTCTGAAGAAATGTTAAGTGTGGCTGTGTATTTACTGACAGAATGCAGCAGCAGAAGTGAGCATATATGCATGGTGTTCAGTGACCATTGGGAGGAATACCTGAGATTAGAAATGCCCCATTTTGGGCCAACAAACTCTTGAGAGCCAGTTTAGTAGGGAAAAATTAATAAATTTTCAACTGGGAGATAACAATGGCTTAATGCTAGCATGACAGCCTTGGAATAAGAGTTGAGTGATAACTCACTGAACCAACAAACCTATCTTATTTATTTGTTTGTTTTTACTTCCTTTGATAACCAGATACCCAGTGAAGCTTATTCCTCCTCTTGAGAACAGGAAAGGCTCAACAGAGAACAGAGTAAAAATCTTGCGTTTGAATCTGTCAAGTGAATGTACTACACTAGCCACAGCATAACAGTAGGAATGTTTTTGTAATTCAACAGCAGCACAGCAAGTAGCAAATAGTTTTTGGGATTCAGCCCCAGCATGCATATATGACTGGAGCTTGGGAAACAGTGATAAATTCTTGTTTGCATAGTGTCTTGCAGCTCATTCCAATGGAGAAGCATGGAAACATCCTGAGAATGTCAAGAAAAATATGCCTATGCCAAGGCGCTGTCTTCCTTAGGGACAATCCACATGATCCGTATAATCCCGGAGAAGAAATTTCTCGGGAAGCCTACTGTGTGCATGTGACACAATCACATCTTTTCTTTTCGTGGATAGCTAGAGAAAGAGCCACTGCTGCTTCTGAAAGTGCTAGACATGGAGCTTGAATTGCCAGATGGTAACCTAGAGATTTATTTATTCATTTAAGGAATTTATATCCCGCCTTTCACAATGTCTCAAAGAGGCTTACAGAAAAAAAGAAAACATAAAACATACTATCTATAAAAATTTAAACATAGATCTAAATATCAGAAAATGAAAACAGTATAACAACTGACAGCGCAAAGGTTTCTTGAAATAAAACTGTTCTAGCCTGGGACCTGAAATTTTGGAGGGACAGAGCCTACCAGATTTCTAATGGGAGGGCGTTCCCTAGAGCTGGGCCTGTCACAGTGAGGCATGTCTCCTTGTTGATATGAGTCATGCTTCTGGTCTATGGGGATACCTCTCCAGATTATATCTGTGATCGACTAGGGACAAAGAAGAAGAGGAGGAGGAGGAGGAGGAGGAGGAGGAGGAGGAGGAGGAGGTGGTGGTGTTTGGATTTGATATCCCGCTTTATCACTACCCAAAGGAGTCTCAAAGCGGCTAACATTCTCCTTTCCCTTCCTCCCCCACAACAAACACTCTGTGAGGTGAGTGGGACAGAAAGACATCAGAGAAGTGTGACAAGCCGAGGTCACCCAGCAGCTGCATGTGGAGGAGCGGAGATGCGAACCCGGTCCCCCAGATTACAAGTCTACCGCTCTTAACCACTACACCTTACTGGCATTTTATGATGCTTTGAGAAATGAAATAGAGATGGCTGATACCACTCTATTTTCTCCGGGTCCTTTTATCTGCCCTCTCCTCTGCTTCCTGCAATGAGTTTAACAGATGAGCTAAGAAAAAATGGTTCACAACTGCTGTCCCTGCTTGGAGTCATAAGGGGAGCAATTGGTTCCAATCTCTCCTCAGGCTTTGGGCTAATCACAGTATCAGCTCCTCATGGGCAAAATGGTTATTATGGTTCTTTTCATCCTTCACATAAGGGATGGTATCCAACAAAACAGCATTGTGTGTTTTTTTTACCAGTGGAACTTCCTGTCCTGGGTCCCTTGCCTCCAACAGAATCTGCCGAGGACGTACGTATCTATAGCTACTCTATATGTCACATAGAATGAAACAGATCTGCCACCTGTCTTCCCCACCCCTCCTGTAGGCTGCAGAGCATCATCAAGGAGAGGGGAGGACTTTGCCCAGCGAATGGAGGTAAGAGGTAGCAGTGGAGGCAGAGGGGCAAGACACAGTCTTGTCACCATGAACCAGATACTGCCAACATCAGTGAGATCAGAACACCCTCCCTGACAGATCACACCTGTGCATGCACAGCAGAACCAAAGGGAGAAAGTCTCATGAGTGAGCTCACCCTACCTTGTCTTTAAAAGTTTGGTGGGAGGGATGTGTCAACTATCATGAGATCTTCATAGCTTCTGCTTGGTCATGAACCTCTTGCCTTGCTCGTGTACTGTACCTTGGAATCTTGACTTCTGTGGTTGCTGCTGAGATTGTACCTCTGCTAACCTGAATAAAGGTCTCTTCCTTTCTTTAGATTAAGAGTCACTGTCATTGTGTCTAGGGCCAGGAACCTGACAGTTCCCCTTCCTCTCTTCTCCCAACATCCTCTCCCAGCATGCCTCACTCACCATGTACCTGTGCTGGAAGTCTGGGGGGGGGGACACCCAGAAGAGATTTATTGTACACGCCGGAGAGAAGAGATAAGAGAATTTCTATTGTGCAGCCAGAAGTCCTTATGCTAATGGAACTACTTCATTGGCTACTGCCCAAGGTTTTTGTGAGGTCAAATAAATTAGATGTCTATGAAGTGCTATATAATGGACAATAAACTGAGATGGAAATGTAACAGTTCTTACATGCCATGCTAGAGAAATAAGCTGACCACAGTAAAACAGAAACACATTTTCACTTTCCCCCACTCCCCAAAATATGGTTTTTCAAAATCAGGCTCTCTCTCTCTCCCATCTCAGGCCCAACTGCTCGCCACCCCACCCTTGCCTCATTCCTTCCACCATCTTTTTGAAAACAAAATGACAACTCATGCTCTGATGTGCTCAGTTACTAACGACTGTTGAATAGTTCCAGATTCTTAATAATTTTTGTTTAATATCATAGGAATTACTGAACTGAGCAGCAAGAAATTAAACTAAAAATTAAGTCCATCCATCACTTTTTATGAGCCATGAAAAAAACTATACAGGGAATAAATCTTTGGGTTAGACATTATTTCTCATATGGATTTCATACTTCAAAGGGATTCACACCTGAAAGCTTGGAAGCTGTCTGATGCATACTATCTCTTGGTTGTTTTGTGGCTCAACGCCGTCATTCATGGCATGGCATTTGAGGCAATGTGATGTGGAATTTACTGACATTCAGTGCTATGAAGAATGCACTGAAAACAATAAAGGGAGTATAATAAGAAAATAACCTTGGGTCCACTGAAGTTCCCTCTGTAATATGCATATTATTGTGAGTACCTATACTGTCATAAGTGGAGTTCAGAAAAATGAAATTTAGTAACAACTTATAAGACTCATTCTTTGAGAAACCATGGAACCTTGAAGAGTTTGTTTGTTTGTTGGTTGGTTCATTTATTTGTTTTTGGTTAAAAAAACAAACATGTCTTTATTGCTCTGCTTTTCAGCCCAGAAGAGCTCCCTGAACAATCTACAAGAAAATAACAAGAAAAATTGAAAGCAGTGAAAATAACAATTCCAGTGTTAAAAGGCAAAGGTTTGAATCTGGAATTGCACTTGCGTGAAAGATCCACTGGAAACTTTTCCTTTGATGAGAAAGAGAACTTGCATTCTAAATTCTACTGTCCACAAAGTTTTTCACAGTCCCTTTAATCAGTCACATTCGGAGGAAGGACTCTCTCTCTCTCTCTCTCTCTCTCTCTCTCTCCCTCTCTTTTCCTTTTTTTTGAGATCTCTGAAGAAATCCCAGTTTAACAGTTTGTGTAGCAGGTATAAACTTGACTGATAAATGTGGAATATATTTAGAGATTGATATTTGCACTGCAATACACAGCTGTAATGTCTCCTCAAAATGTAGAGTTGGAAGGGGCCTGGGGGGTCAACTAGTCTTGCATTCTCCTGCAATGTTGTGTCATTTCTGTATGGCCTGCATAAAGATGCAAGCTTTCCCAAAGATGCAAGACAAGGATTCATTTCCGTGAGCTACCAGTCCCAATTCAAGGTATACTAGCATACAAAGCCCTAATTGGCTTGGGACCCTACTACCTAAAAGACTGTCTCCCCCAGTTTCAACCTATCCAGGCTCCAGGATCAGCGGGGGAGGTATGTAGGTGCTGCTGGCACTGGGTGCTGCCTGGCTGGCATTCACTTGTGACAGAACATTCTAAGTTATGGTTCCCCATTTGTAGAATGCCCACTGTCTCCCTCAGTTTCAACTTTCAGGAGGAACTTAGAAACATTCTTGTTTGCCCAGGCATTTGATGGTTGAAAGACATTGTTCCTGGCACCCTTAGCAATATTAGCTGTGGGGGTATGTGGCATTTCTTTTTAGCACTTCAAAAATGATTTAAATGTTTCTAGCTGTTTTAAAATATTTTTTAAATTGTCTTAGTTTTATTTTAAATAATTATTATTTTATTTATATTGTTTTACCATTTTGGTGTTTGACACCCCGGCTTCCTCTGGATGTGCAGGATAGAAATTAAATTAACACCAGCAGCAACTGATATTGAAACAGAACAAACTGCCTAAGAAGGGATGGCCACTCAACGATTCTTTTCAGCAAGTTCATTCCACAGCCTTCTTTGTCTGGGCTTCATTGGTATGCATTTCGTTACGACACAACTAATGCCATCAGCAATTTGGCCAGAAGGAGACAGCTAGGAAGGTGACTGCAGGCCCTGTTCTGCAAGGCCATTGGAATTCATTCATGTCAAGGAGAGCTGAGAGGTGCTCAATGTACTCTGAGGCGCAAAGAGTTCTGCTCCTTGACAGATTAGGCCCTGTGAGAGGACAAGCACCAACAGACTCCCATCATCTGTAACTTCCCTGAAGCCTCCCTTCACCCTCAGGGTTCTTTGTGTAGGAGTCTTACTTGGTTGCCTTTACTTCCATGGAAACCCCAAAGAAAAGTTTTCTGAATTAGTTTTAGAGTTTAGTTTTGGTTTCCTTCCCAATATAAAGTGTTCTCTTGGTAGGCAATTCCAGCCCATTTATTTCCTTTCCAACACTGAACAAAGTCTTTGCAAACAAACGAAAAAACGCGAAAAACAAAAGCAGACATGTTGATTGAGAATTCAAGATAAAAACAAGAATGGAAGATATCATCCCCGTACGTTTGTGATATGTTTGTGCAATTTGCTTTAGAAAATGGTGAAATATTGTTATTGTGTAATTTCCAATGTGTTTCTTTTCCATGGGGAAGCCTGTTGCAAATTGAGTGATTTAATTTCCCCACTCCCAGAAGTATTGAAAAGGATTGTCCCAGCACAAAAGTGGGGAAAACACTGGTGTGTTTGGGAGCTGATATTTATTTATATGTAAAAAGCGAAACAGAAACACAGCTGAGTGGGTAGTGCTAGCTCAAGCTGTTCATTTCTCTGTTTAGAGATACCACAGGCTACCATTCCTAGCATGCAGTACACCACAAACCAAGGGCAGATGTTGTGGGCAGCGATTAAACAAGCATGTCAATGCTCAATAAATTCATTCTCTTCATTCTGTATATATGTGTTTAGACATTAATATAGGGTTACCAGATGTCCCCGGTTCCTGGGGATGGTCCCCGGATTTGCAAATCTGTCCCCGGACAAATTCTGTCCCTGGAATGTCCCCAGATTTGCAAATCTGTCCCCGGAAACGTGGCAGCGGCAGCCTCAGCAGCCCGGAGCCAGCCTGGTAGCACAGTTGGCTCTGGCTGGCTCCGGGTTGCTGACTGCTGCTGCCGCCACCACAGCCGAAGGGGAACTGGAGACGTCCAGCAGCACAGATCTCCTGCCCCCTTTCCCCTTTGTTTTGACTGATGGGGGAGGCTTGGGAGTTGCAGGTGGGCGGCCGTTGCCCAGGAGGGGTGCAAGGTGCATGGTTTCTCTGCCGGGCAAGGTGCAAAGCCCTTCTTTCACACCCTGTGAAACATAAATTCGCAGAGTTTTTTAAAACTGGGCAACGGCGCGCCGCCTGGCCATGACTCCTGAGCTTCCCCCCGATCTCCTGCCAGCTTCCCCCTTTGTTTTGACAGATCTGGGGAGGTTCGGGAGCCGCAGACTGGCAGCCATTGCCCACTTTTGTTAAAACTCTGCACATTTATGTTTCACAGGGTGCAAAAGAAGGGCTTTGCACCTTTACACAATATGCATGTGTGTTTGGGTCCAGGGTCTTTTGCTTCACCATCCCCACTATTGACTCCCTGCTGCTACTCAGCTTAAAAAAAAAAAGTGTCCCCGGATTCATTGAAAAAAACCTGGTAACCATACATTTATAGCCATTTTAAACACACACACACACACACACACACACACACACACACACATTCTCCATATTGCTGTAAAGACATCTCCAGTATGTTCAAAGCCCAAAGCAATAATCTACAAATTGGCCACAGGAGACCTACAACTTTTGACTGCTTCCTGATCTCCATTGGCTTCTTGGCTCAGAGGATGCTCTAAGGGAGATTGGAAACACAGCAACAGCCACTAGGCATAAGTGTCAATTTTGGCTGCAATAAATGGCTCATTGACTGTTTGGCAGTTCCCATGCTAACCTGGAATAAAATAGCCATACAATGCAGATGCTCCCTCTCGAACATAAAGAAGTAAATAAATTAGAACAGACCTTCTTCCGCTTATCTTCTGATTTTTTTATTTATGATCTTATACTTTGTTTTTATTTGGGTTAGTTTACTCTTAGGGGCCCCTGAGCATTTGTTTCTTCACAGAAGCCAGTTTAGAAACTCATAATGGTTTTGATGCTACATGGACAAACTACCATGTTCCTTTCTTCAGCACTATAGTAATTCAGATCCCATTTTGTGGCATTTTATACCAAGAGTTTTTTATTATTGTTGTTATGTGCATCTCAGGCTGCAAAGCATGTCTAGATATGTGATTTTGGGTTGTAGCATTAAGGCAAGTGTTCCCTCAGATTTATGCTTGCACAATGAGGGGCTCATTTTTCCGGCCCCCGGCATCCGCCGCCGCCCGCTCTTACCAGTGAGGCGCGGCACAGCTGCCCACTTTCAGGTCAGTGGAGTGCCAGAAATAACTTGTGCGCATGCACAAGCATCATTTCCAGTGCACCTCCGGGTCTGCGGAGGCCCGTGCGCACGCGCACAAGCTATTTCCGGCATTCCGCCGACCTGAAAGTGCGCCAGAAATGACGCTTGCACATGCGCACAAGCTATTTCCGGTGCTCCGTCGACCCGAACGTGCACCAGAAGTAGTGTGTGGTCGCGCGCTCCCCCACCCTCCAGCCCGCCACGCGATCGGCGCTGGAGGAAGCGGCCTGAGGTCCGGTAAGTGTGGGGACCCCTGCTCTATAACTTCCCCAGCACTATATTATTATTTTTATAATGTGATCACAATTTTTATATATTTTTATGTGAGAAATGTGTGTCTAATTCAAACAGGTGTATGTGTGTTGCATTCCTCTGAAACTTCTAATACAGTGGTACCTATGATTACAAACTTAATTCGTTCCAGAGGTCCGTTCTTAACCTGAAACTGTTCTTAACCTGAGGTACTTTGCTAATGGGGTCTCGCTGCCGCCACGTTACCAGCGCGTGATTTCTGTTCTCATCTTGGGGCAAAGTTCTTAACCCGAGGTACACTTCCGGGTTAGCGGAGTCTTGTAACAAGAAGTGTTTATAACCTGAGGTGTTTGTAACCCGAGGTACCACTGTACATGCATCAAACACTTTTCTAAATTTATTCTGTTGTTAAAATGTATGCTTTACAAAATGAAGCTAAAGCAAGTTGCATTTTAAACTTTTTTCACAATACAAACAACAACAATCCAATACATTCCAACAGACATATGCAGCTCTCCCTCCCTCCCCATTCCCCATTTCCAATTCCTCAGTGTCTCCATTTGACAAGAGTGAGTCATGTGCCACACTTTAGCTAGCAGTTATGCCAGGCAAAATGGATTGGAAGTCACCTGCTATTGTTTTTATTAATCCGGTGAGAGTTCAAATAAGGAACATGGCAGGATCTTTTTTCTTCTTTGTGTTTAAGGGGGAAAATATATCTTTGATACTAACAGGATGAATTTATCTGGCACACAGGGAAGAGACATCTCTCTGACCTCCCCTTGCCACCTCCAGACTTGAAAATCACATCAGCATAACAACTTATAGATATCTCCAGTCAAGAGAATTCTAGGGGGAAAGTACTGGGTTCTGAACTGACAATGCAGCCCTGTAGTATTCTAACAGAGCCACCTGCTTAGCCCTGGCCAGTCTCCAACAATCAATACAAATCTCCATGTGTTGCCCTTCAGCTACATCTTTTCTGTGCACATACATGGGCAAATGACTTGGAGTGCTCCAATATCATCTTTTGGAGCGATTTAAAACCTATTTTCTACTTGAAACCTACTTCCCTCCAATGTGCATTTCTAAATACATTTTCCTCAAAATATCTATTTCTAAATGTGCTTTTTCTGAAGATACCCAAATGAATAGGGCTGTGCCACCCTATTCATTTGTAACATAGACATAGAGCACACATAACCACTCCATTGTCTTTGCATAAGATGTATGCAAAATAGACACAAAGCTGTGTACCATTGCAACTCTGCATATCTTTGCAATTACAATGCCAGTGTGCCAAAGTGGTTCAAGAAAGCAGGCCATGCTACAAATTGACGGGCAATATGTCACTCCACCCTCGTCTCATCATGTCATATCTTCTTGATCTGCTTTGATGATCCTCACACTGCATGAAACCAATTTGCTAAGGAAAAATTTAAAGGAAAAATACATTCCTTCTTTTGTTGAATCTTAAAATACATCACAGGAAGCTGCCTTATAACACTGGTCCATCTAAGTCAGTGTTTGTCTACACTGGCAGGTAGCAGCTCTCAAGAGCTTCAGACGGCTATCTCTTTCCCAGCCCAATCTTGTGATGTCAGGGATTGAACCTGGGATCTTTGGCATGCAATGCACGCTCTGTACCACTGAACTACAGACTTTGTCCAAATGATCCTTGAAAGAGTACAACAATTCACACTGAAAATTGTCTTCTTATTCACTTTAGATTGCTAGTGTAGATATGTGACATCCATTTTGTGCTTCCCACAAAATTATGTTTTATAGATTTGTGAGAAGCATTTTCTGGTTCCCAAACGGTGATGGTGTCTCTGTTATTCGTGGTGTCAGAAAGTGAGGTCTTTTCTTAAGCACAGTAAAAAGATAAGAAAAGCAGAAACATAACATCCAGTTAAATGCTAGAGGATATTTCGATGAGAATCGCTGTGATCAACTGATAAATTACCTCACAAAATCAAAGTGCATCAAGTCGGGGGGTGGGTGGGATGCTCACGAGGAATATGGCAACCCTGAAGCAATGTTATCTAACTATAAAAGATACAGAATAAATGAAATCCTGCCATTTGCTCTAAAAATCCGAGAAGTTTATTACCTTTCCTATTCTGTCTGCCTGCTTATTATTTCACCTGCTTGTCTGGGACAAACATGGCAGCAATAAGATTACAGGCAGAAAAATATTTATTTCCTATTTGCTATATGTATAATATTTGCATAGGTTGCCTTATCCCAGGAGCAGCTGGGCCACGAAGACAAATCATCTCAGAAGTATGAAATATCCAAATAACATTTTTGCTTGATTACAAAAAGATCACGTATCTTCTTCCCACTTGACTTCACCCGAAGAATAGTTCCACCTCAGTCATAGCAGGTACTAAAATAACTGGGGAAAATGTGAATGATTCCTCTATGAATTTGCCCTTAACTTCCTTTGAGGAGTCTCATCTGATAAGGCGGAAATTATGATATTTAAATATGAGAGGGGGAGACCTGGCCATACTTAAGATAGCATATTTAAAGAAAAAAGTGGACACTGCTACAGACAGTACTACATAATGCATAGAGACCTTATAATATATGGAGCTTTACACATCTCTTAAGACTCACAAAGGCAGACAGGAATACACTGGGAATCATTGCAATCATAGAGCTGTATAAAAATACTTCTAACAAACAAGTCGATAAATGAGGCCTTCAGAAATAGGCTGAAGTTCTTGGGCAGGTTGATCCAGGAAAAGGCAGCTAGCCCATCCTGGGGCCGTTTAGGTTTCTAAACATCAACCCAGAACCCAGAACCCAGAACCAAATCAACCATCAGTGAAGTGGGTAAGGTTCATACATAATCTGGTGCCAGACAAACCCCTGATGGCTGCATTCTGGATGACCTGGTGTAATGTAAGGGTTGCCCCTGGTGCACCACTGACCCTGTAAGGAAACCTAGTAGTCTTGGGGAACCCTCCTGTTCTGCTCTTTCAGCTGCCACCACCTGCTTATGGATCACTGAGGGCAAGGGTGCTGGAATCCCATTGCCTGTCTGCTTGGGAATAGTCCTCTGAATACCAAGTCTCCAGCTTCACAGCTTCACCACAGCTTCCCTCCTGCTCTCTCAGCCGCTACACAACCAGTAGCAGGAGTGCCAACTTGGGTGCCCGGGGCCATGGGTGCCGTGCAGTGTGCATGGTCCTGGCACTGAAATTTGTGGGTGCCCGGCCCCTTCATGGGGAATTTTGTGGGTTGCTGGGGGAACCCAGTGCCCCTGGGCATTGGCACCTATGACCAGTAGCATTGCCCAAACACCTTGAGCCACATGGGAGGACAACTAGTCCTTGAATGCCTCCATAAACCAGTATAGCTCCAAAATCCAATTCAGCAGTTGATTCCAAAAAGGTATATATAACAAGGAAGAAGGAGAGGGAAAAAAGCAAGTATGCAACTCAAAACTGAAATAAGCCACAGTACAGTATGCAGTACAGGCACACACACACACACACACACACACACACACCCCATGTTAAAAATTGTGGCACTTACTATAATAACTTCATGGTGAATACTTGCCCCCTTTTTTCTTTTAAAAAAGAAGCACTGGTTAGCCCTGTCCATTTTTTGCATCTGGCTGCCCTAATAATCTCTGCCCTAATAATTTGTCAGCACCTAAAGCCTTGGGATGTAAAGTACTCACCTTCTACAGCTAAAGAATGAAGGTCTGAGACCAAAAAAAAAGCCCACCTCATATAGTCATCCGCATTCACACTCTAAGGTCTTTCCCTGAATTTGTGGCAGCAAGCTCAAGTTTGCAAATGAGTCCACATTGACAAGGAGCCAGCCTTGAGAGTCTTGGACATCTTTGAATGATACCTATTACACTGAACTTGTTTGTTCTGTTCATACCTTATCATTACACTTGCAGACAAGTCAGAGAGCACAGCTGCCTGCAGGAGGCTGGGAAACTGGCACCAAGTTCATCACAAGACTCTAACTTCAGAGAAGAACACAGAGCATAATACAGACAGTCTCCTGTCCCACCCCCATCACATTTTGCTAAAATGGGACTGGGGCCACACAAAATAATTCTCCAGGATCTGCAAATAATCAAGGAGGGAGTTTCAGTGAACCCACCAGCTTTATCCTGGTCAAGCCAATGTTATAACAGCTGGCAGTCTTGACCCGCTCTTAATCATCTCTTCCCTATTTACGGTATATTGCAACAGAAATATAAATCTATTTGGAATAATATACTTTTCAGTTAGAAGTATAAACAAGCGAAAAACATGGCAGGTTTTGCTAACCTGTTTTCAGAAGCAGACCCAGAAATGTCCAGCTGCAGCAGATTCATGGCTATATTTTTAAAAAAGAGCAGGAAAGGGCAACTTTTTTATCCTGCTCTTTTTAAAAATATAGCCATGAATCTGCTGCAGATTCCCTCAGGGACGATCTGTTGGGGGTTCTATACTAGCAGTGGGCAAGTCTTTTCACTCTTTTCCACTCCCCCCCCCCAATTTCTTTCTGCCACTCCTCTCCCCCCTCCCTTTTTCTGCCATTCACTTTCGGCTTGTTTCCTCCCACCTTGCCACCTACATGAAATTAGGTGGTTGCCACCCCTGTTTGAGACAAAGATGGATGTCTCTGCCATTACTGCAACACAAAGAACCATATAGAAAAGCAGCCTTATCAAGTTACAAGAATAATGGGTTTAGCTGAACTCTTCCAATGTTCTGATTAAGGCATTACCTTAAATAAAGGAAAATGTCCTTTTCAAGCTTTGCTCCAAAATGTTTGGTTACCAACTGTTGATGAGCATTAGCTTGCATTTTCTGGACATTTCACAAAGCCTGTGTCTTCAGTAGCATATATTCCTCACTATCCCAGTACCCAACAGTGAGGATTAATGAACTGTCAGATGCTTCTCTTCAGGGGTACAGATGCTAAGAGGGTTTTATATGCTCTCATTTGCTTATTCCAGTGAGGAAGAATTAAAGAACCTTTTAATGAGGGTGAAAGAAGAGAGCGCAAAATATGGTCTGAAGCTCAACATCAAAAAAACTAAGATCATGGCCACTGGTCCCATCACCTCCTGGCAAATAGAAGGGGAAGAAATGGAGGCAGTGAGAGATTTCACTTTCTTGGGTTCCATGATCACTGCAGATGGTGACAGCAGTCACGAAATTAGAAGACACCTGCTTCTTGGGAGAAAAGCAATGACAAACCTAGACAGCATCTTAAAAAGCAAAGACATCACCTTGCCGACAAAGGTCCATATAGTTAAAGCTATGGTTTTCCCAGTAGTAATGTACGGAAGTGAGAGCTGGACCATAAAGAAGGCTGATCGCCGTAGAATTGATGCTTTTGAATTATGGTGCTGGAGGAGACTCTTGAGAGTCCCATGGACTACAAGAAGATCAAACCTATCCATTCTCAAAGAAATCAGCCCTGAGTACTCACTAGAAGGACAGATCCTGAAGTTGAGGCTCCAGTACTTTGGCCACCTCATGAGAAGAGAAGAATCCCTAGAAAAGACCCTGATGTTGGGAAAGATGTAGGGCATAAGGAGAAGGGGACGACAGAGGATGAGATGGTTGGACAGTGTTCTTGAAGCTACTAACATGAGTTTGGCCAAACTGCGAGAGGCAGTGAAGGATAGGCGTGCCTGGCGTGCTCTGGTCCATGGGGTCACGAAGAGTCGGACACAACTGAACGACTGAACAACAACAACATTTGCTTATTTATTTATTTATTTACTACTGTTATATACCTCCCTATAATATACCAGTATGCTGGGCAATTTGGAACAACAACAACAACAACAACACATAAAATTAATAAAAACTAACACAGAACAAAATGATCCCCCCAGTGATTAGTCCAAAATTATTTGGGATTATTGCTTGATTGTCATATCTCAAGTATCTCAAATATAATATATATACACATTCAATACATACTTACACAATATACAATGGGGCTACTGCCATAAGCATAATAACCCAATGTGATAAATTATGCCAGCAACCTTCATGGCATAACAGATAGTGTATTACTTGGAGACTTGCAGATTCTTGCAAACAGAATACTCAAGGTTCTGTAGTGATTTACCACATATTTCCAGATCCAAATTCTTCAGAAACTGAAGTATAAAGATCTGTCTCTCATTCGGTATTTAGGGTTGTGATGAAATTAAACTGTCATCTACAGCCCGCAAGAAATCCTTCTGAGGCTGTAATCCCAAACACACTTTGAATTGTGCCCTATGGTCCTTAGAAGGGCACCCAAAGGGTCAAAGGTTTTGCAGATCTCACTCCTCGTGGGTGGAGATGGAGATCAGTGGAAGAGATGGAGATCTGTCTGCAGGTGCTTCCTTGTTGCAGCTGTGGAAATCTCCATGGATATCTTTCGTCCGCCATCAGTGTTCCAACAGTGACAGAAGAAAAGGTTTGTGTTGGGGATGAAATGAATTGCAGGAGATTTGCAAAGATCTCCTGTTCTTCCAACACACGCCAAGAATATGAGTGGGAAGTACGCAGGCCCTGGTGTTGATTTCCCTTCCCATTGTCCCATTGGAGAGAAAATCTGAGAGATAATCCCCACCCTGGAAAAAAAAGATAGAAAGTGGAAGAGTTTTTCTCTAAATTTTGAGTCTACAGGCTCTTAAATTTAGCAGTTTCTCAGTCTGTGATTCTTCCTCTCCCTTTGGATTGCCCTGTCCCTTGGAAGTACCAGTAAATTCTTGCTTCTTAGGAACTGGGCACTGCTTCAGCTGTGACTTGTCCTGATATATTTCAGCATATGCACATTTTCTGGAGAAAAGTGGTGTTTCTGATTGGGGTTCCCATTAGCTTATCTTAATGCTGATTTTGCAATTTGAAAGCTAAGATGAATCTGGTAACTATAGTGTATAGAGTATAGACAGGCTTGATTTGTTTTGTAGGTTACATTCCTGTCACTGCACTGTGATGGGGGGGGGATCAAACAACTACAAACGTGGTAAACAATGATCTTTCACACAGATGTGCACAGCACATTTCATTAGGCTGAATAAAACATTCAGGGATTTTTATTTATTTATTTCAATATAGGAAGAAGGGAAGGGGGGATGACAAGACAAAGAAATAAGGACAAAGAAGAGGTAAAGAGACAAAAAGCTAACAAAAAAACAAGAGCGGTCAAGAAGCCAAAACAAGATATTTTTCCTGCAGGGAAAAAGACCTGCGCCAAGCTAACAAGAGGCAGGGCAGGTCTGGAGGGTTGAGGCTTGGATGGCTTCTCCTCCTGCTGCTTGTGCATCACGAAAACAGCACCTCACCCCTGCAGATCTCTCTCCATGAAAAGTGGCAAGCAGAGCTCATATGGAGACATAGACAGGAGACAGATGAAGGCAGAAATGAAAGGCTGGAATGGACCTACAGCTTCTGTCTGCGGAAAGAAGAGTCCCTCCTCCCCACTTACCACCACTGCTGGAGCCAATCACCCCACTGCCACTTCCAGAGACAGACACAGGCAAAAGTTGCAGGTCCATTTCAGCCCCACTCCAGCCTTTTTATTCGGACTGTGTCTCTCTTCCCCATGATACCAGTTTTCTTTAAATAAAATGAACACTCCTATGGTCTTGCATGAATGTTGTTGCTCAAATGATTTGGTTACAGTGCAGTCTAATTTAAAATATAAGATGTAATATTCTTAGACCTGTTATTGATATAGCAAGGAACATAGGAAGCTGCCTTATACTGAATCACACCATGGGTCCATGTAGCTTAGGACTGTCTACAGTGACTGGCAGGGGCTCTCTGGGGTTTCCGACAGAGTCTCTCCTAGTCCTACCAGGTGGTGCAGGTGGTCAGACTTTGTGCCTTCTGTATGCGAAACAGATGCTGTTCCACTAAGCTATGTCCTTTTCTCAAAGTAGCTGCAAAAAAAGCTTGGTCTCCATGTTTGGAATCATAGAATCATGTAGGGTTGGAAGGGACTCCTAAGGGTTGTCTAGTCCAACCCCCTGCAATCTCAACTAGGTCATACATGAGAGATGGCCATTCAACCTCTACTTTTAAACCTCCAATGAAGTAGCCTCTTGCAGGAGGCTATTCCACGGTCAAACATCTCTGTCAGAAAGTTCTTCTTGTTGCCCAGTTGGAATCTTCTTTCTTGTATTATGAAAGCATTAGTTTGGGCCCTACCCTCTGGGGCAGGAGAAAACAAGCTTGCTCCATCCCCCATGTGAAAGCCCTGTAGATATTTGAAGATGGCTATCATATCTTCTCTCAACCTTCTCTTTCCCAGGTTAAACATACCTAACTCCCATAACAGTTCCTTATAAGGCTTGGTTTCTAGACCCTTGATCATCTTGGTCACCTTTCTCTGCACTACTCCAGCTTGTCAATATCCTTCTTAAATTGTGGTACCCAGAACTGGACACAGAACTCCAGGTGTGGGCTGAATAAGGCAGAATAGAGTGGTACTGCTACTTCTCTTCATTGGGACACTATACCTCTGTTGATGCAGCCTAGAACAGCATTATCTTCTTCTTCTTCTTGCTGCTGCATCACACTGTTGATTCATGTTAAGCTTGTGGTTTATCCCCATGGTATTATAATAATACATTAAGTTCTAAAATATGTGGGATCATAATGACCAAATCATTCATTCCCATGTCTGTGTTCAGTAAGTTGAAACAATGACACATAGACAACAAAGATTTATTTCCATCCTTAACCATTAACTCTTACAATACATACCTCTGCCACTGTCTACCCCTATTAGGATTTAATTCAAGCCTATCAGAAAACAGTTAGGGTTTTCCCTATAGTAACATCTCAGAGATATGATTCATGACCTCTTTTTCTGTGAAAATTACACATGGTGGCAGGAGAAGAGGCCATAACTATGTCCAAGGAGATGAGGAGGAAGCAGCAATTTTCATTCTTTAGAAAATGCACGTCCCATCCCAGGAAAAACATTTATAAACAAAGCTGATTCCATAAGAATATCTTTTCATTATTTTAAAAATATCCACTTTGTGATAAATGAGTCTGGTTGAGAAACAGTAATGTTCTGGATTAGGTTTCTGTGAATAAATAACCTGATAATCTATTTTCCTGAAAACTGAGTTTCATTAAGGACACTGATAATTGTTACTTCAGAGGATAGTGAATGGACATTCCTGGCTCATTCTTTGTTTCGCAAGCCAATGAATTATTAGTTGTTGTGAACTGTCTACTGAGCAGAACACACCAACTCTTTGTTATTTGTTTGTTATGGGCTTTGTCAGAGTGTGCCCCCCTCCCCGCTTTGGCCAATGCCATTCTGGTCTAGGGGTGGGGGGGGGAAATGTCTAGCAGACAACTGGCATTATTTCCAAACAGAAAAACCAGACTGTGTGGGGCTTTTGTAATCATTCACCTACAGAAGAGAACACTGTGCTTTCTGTATAACACAGCTGGGCAGTCTATTATCTAATCCTTGAAATAGCAGCACAGGACCTTGGAGAGCATGTAATGGAGGGGCACATGAATTCAGGCGGCCAAAGCACCAGGAGAATGATACATCTGTGTCCCTTTTTACCAAGGATTTTAGAAAGTTGATTTCTTTTCCAATCTTTTTTAAAAGCATTTTTGCATAGAGAAAACACACACACACACATCCCAGATTGGCAGGGATTTAATTTAAATACACTCATGCCAAATCCTGCTCCACAGATGAAAATCCATGGAGAAAGTCTGTGTCAATGGCTTTGTGAGCAGAAACTGGTGGCCCTGATTTGTTTGGTTTGTTTGGTGAATGAAAGCCAAAAGGAAAGGGGCCAATCAGTGTTGCCTGGGTATGTCAAGTAAATGAATGTTGATAACAAATTAAAGTATTTACTGTGCCAGAAATAATTTCTGTTTATCTGCCCATGTTTGCTCATAATAACCTAGGTACATCCATACAATCTGAAAACAACAATCCCTTCAGCAAATGCTGAACAAATGTTGTGTTTGGAAAGCAAACTATTCTAGATGCAGAACGTAGCAGAATTAAAGCAAATGTGGTGGAAATGCTGTTTGAGTTGGACCACAGAGATTATTTTGCTATCTGGGATTGAATTTCAAGTCTAAAAATTGTGTTGAGTTAGAACTGAACCCCCCAAAAAATTTCATTGGGTATTTTGTGGAGCACGTTTCTGATAATTTTCTTTTTCTGGTCTCTCCACTCACAATATGGCGGTCAGGCTGACAACACAGGAGCTCTGCTACGGTGATGTTGTTGCTTACAGTGAACAAAAACAGAACAAAACAGAAGAGCCCACCCTGGAAGAAGCGAGGAAAGGAGGTCATGCTGTGACTACTGCTAATGGTCAACCTACACTCACCTCCTGGGAACTGTTGGAGAACGTTGAGCCCCAAAGAATAACCCCTCAACCCCCAATTTCATTCAGGATGTCAATTTCACTCAGCTCTACAATGGATTGAATGGCTTCCTTCTTTGTTTAAGATGACCTGTAATATTTTCAGCTGTGCAAAGGATCAAAGCAAAGTAAAGGCCCTTTTTCTGGAGACCTGTATCTGTAGTGGAGTAATGGTACAGATCCATCATTTTGCACAAATTCAAAAGGAAAAGCCCCAAAATAGATCAATGAAGCCCTATCACAATGCCAAGGAAACCCTTTGTTTAAACCAATTATCTAAAAACTGTCAAGTGGATCCCAAGGGAGGCTTTTGACTCTCATGCCCTTCTGCAATAGTCAGAAAAAGTCTTTTTAAAAGGCATTTTACTTCAGAGATACAGTCCATTTTCTAAAGAAAACATGCACCTAGGGAGCATTTGAGTTAAAGAAGAGAAGCAAACAGATACCTCATAAATCAGACCTGTTCCTTTAATTAAGAAATGTTTATTTTTTTTCCTAAAGGGCATTAAGCTCAGTGCTGTTTTCAGAAGGAGCTGGTGTTTCGTGTTCTTCCCAGAGGCACCTGTTTGGAATGAGAGAGAGCTGATTATATGCCAAGGGTTGCAGGATAAATTAGTGAATGAGTTTGAAAAGAAAATTTGCTATAATGCTGATAATAACACTAGCTTGGTATTGTTTCCAACAAAGCTATTTCTTAATATTCTGCAACGTTCCATGCAAAGCCACTGAATGATGCATGCTGCTACCACTACAAGGACTATTAAACATCTAAGGAATATTAAGCACGAATGTTTTTCAGTCCCAATTAAAATCACACTTTATGAGTCTGATATAGTTTCTTAATAAGGGGAAAACTCATTTATTTATTTCCTTGCAACTGGTACTGATTAGGTAGCAAAACCTGATAAATAGCTTCATGTTCCTCCCCCCCCCCCTTTGCAGGACTATTAAAAGGAGCAGTTTCTATTGTTCCTCACAAACCAAAAAGGATTTCTAATTTGATGATATGTGATATAAGCATGGACTGGCAAAGCAAGGTTATTGCGGAGTGGGTTATCAGCAAACAAACAACAACAACGAAAAGGCTTACACTGTGTGTAATGGGAAATAATATAAATTTCTGAAAAGAAACATTGATACGGCACCCTCACATATCAGCGGGAACGTTACATGCACTTGGGAGGATAATTCAAAAGCCTATTTCCCAAGCCACAAAAGTGAGTTGTGTTGTTTACCTTGGGAGGCCAAGCCAACACCGTAGGATTGGAATTGTCGCAAGTGAAATGCCATTTTTAAATTTGCCTCAGTTGTCAATACAGAGACACCTTTAAGCTTGTTAAAATTATATTCAGGTGGGAGAGGTAATTTGCTTCTTTTTTAGAATGGAGTGGGGAACCTTTTCAGCACAATTCTCCTCTGGGCAACCTTTTTTGGGGGGTGGGGGTGGGGGAGGCAGATGCTAGTAATGAGTGGGGCCAGATGCAAAATCACCTTTGTACAGTAAACTAGTTTCTTCACATGTACACATCCCTATCCTTCATCCAGGCAAGCAAGAGAACACTTGAGATATATAGCTCAGGATGTTATGTGGCCTGTGCAGAGTCCTAAGGACCAGAGAGACTTGGAAGACCTTGTTCAGCACCTGGGCCTGAGGTTCACCATCTTTGTTTTAGAGGAATTCACCTGAACAGCTAATTGAAAGGCAGATAATGAACAAGTGTCACTTTGTAGGTACATGGAGATATAGAGGGGGGGAATGGCATAGAGGAGCAAAAAGGTGAGTCTTTGTGACTGCAAAAAGCCACAGAAAAGGCAAAATAAATGAAATTCTGACCAGACATGTACAGGAGGACTGTGAGGTTAATTCCTCATTATGGTTGCTTAGAGTGGATTCCTGAACACTCGTCAACCAGGAGGCAGAGAAAGATGTGGACTGGCTGAATTACACTCCTTTTCTCTGCAAGGTGGACACAATTCCCTACTGGAGGACTTGAGGACTGATCACTCTAATTATATTTTCATTCTCTTTCTTATTTCCTCTCATCCAGTAAGGATGCAAGCTTTCAACTACAGCCCAGATTGGCTTTTCAATACACACCTAGTCTCTATCAAATTTATATATTCTTAAAGTGGGGTTTGGCTATACATTTTTCAAAACTCTTTTTAACCCACAGTTGGAATTTCCCTTTCTCTTTGTGTGTGTGTGTGTGTGTGTGTGTGTGTGTGAGAGAGAGAGAGAGAGAGAGAGAGAGAGAGAGAGAGAGAGTGATATCCACATACACTTCACCTATGATATAATGAAAATTGTGTAGCTAAAATTCATTTCTGCTATAACTCACAGTACTGCTAGAAAAGCAGAAGCAAAAAAATATAGGTTTTTTTTAAGGCTTGTGTAATGGGAGCACTCCATTATATGAACGAATGAGGAACTTGTTTCATTTTCTTCTTTAGAAACATGTGTAAGAGAAAAAGCATTACCTCTGAGTGAATACAGAACTCTATAGGGAAAAATGTTGCTCTGCTTTATCAGAGCAAGAACAGCAGATATGGGTTCTAAGGAGATAAAATTATTCACATTATTCCTTTAAAATGGTGTGCAGAAAACATCCATTAGATAGTTGCCACATGTCTTGCAGATAAATTCTTTGCTAATCTGAAATCTTTGTAGAATGCATGTTTAAAACATATTGGTTACCCTTACATATACTTTCTCTAATCCACTCTTGAATATCCACTCAGGATGGTCAACAAGTAGCAAAAGCAGATAATAAAACCTGTTCCCATTTGGATAGAAACACATGAAGTGAAATGTCTAATTCGTGTTAGTATTTGTGAATTTGGGACCATGAGATAGTTGGTAGTGCAGATTAAGTAACCCAGAATAAAATGGATTTACCCTATGTTGATGAACATGAGGTTCAATTCACTATCTAAATATTCTAGAATAAGGTTTCGCTCAAACTTTTCATTTGTCGGTTGAATTATTAGATGATGGTACCCTCTCCATCCTTTGGACACAATGTCAGAACTATGATGTGAAGCAGTTCAAATAAGGTAGTCGTAAAAATAGGAGCAAAGTTGAATACGGCATTGAGGACCAGCAGGGGTCTTGGACAGCTTGAATTGCTGCCTCTGTTAATAGTGCACTCCCACAGTATGGATGGCAAAATGGGGAACTGATAAGCCTGGATTGGGTCCCTATAGAATAGGTGGACATCATAGGTATGTAGGAAAATATCACATTATAAACACACACACACACAGAGAGAGAGAGAGAGAGAGAGAGAGAGAGAGAGAGAGAAGCCCACTTAGTGACTTAGGAAGTGCAGGTATAAGCTCTCAACCTGCTCAAACTGAGGAATAAACTGGTAGGGTTTGGGGCTGAAACTACAGCCGAGAGATCACCCCAATCCACAGAATCTGCATGGCTTGCTGAAGGAGTGGAGCGCAAGATGAAGTGCTGAAGACAGGCTGCTGAAGACCCTTATTCAAGATACACCTACACACCTTAGACACCTTACACAGAGAGAAGACCCTATGAGATTCTGGTGTGTTGCCAGAATACCTGACCATCATTTGTTGGCTGCTAGCCTTTCTGCCTGTTGTCTGCCTGTCTGATCCAAAGACTTGCCAGTCTTCATAGCTGTACACCTGTCTTCTTGCCTCATACTTTGCCATTACCTCAACATAGCTGCCTGGCTCTGGGCTGGGCCCACACATGCGTTGCCTATTCCACTCTTGACTATCTAATTTAACCTAACATATACACTCTGGCAGCTTCTTTCCACATTATTTTAATCCCTATAATTTGAGGCAACATCTTTCCCCCCACCCAAAAAAAATACGACCGAACATCTCTCTTGGCACCCTCACCACTGTAATTACTACACATTACCATCTGTGAAAAATAAACTAATGTCCGGGATGAGGCATTACTTGGGGTCTGCGGTGAGTGTAAACAATAATCTGTAATGCTGACTAAAGTCTGCTCACCCTAAATGCTTATGATCATTCATTCTTGAGTAGTTTACCTGCGAGTTAAAATACTATTTGGCTATTTCTATTAATGTTCCCTATCATTAATAGGGAAGTTGGTTATTACAATGCTAAAATTAAAAGCCCATATTAACACACCTCCAGAGCGAAGTCCCCATACATAACAGTGAATGATTATCCCTGTTAAATGCTTGTGCTAATTAATCCCTAGGCAGCCCAATTGGAGATTAATAATAAAGCCATTTTTCTTTATGTTTCCAATGTGCAATCAGTATGTTGCTTCTGCATGGAGGAAGCTGGAAATCAACTGCATGGGACACTTCACCAAGGCAGAATTAGAGCTTTGGGCAGATTTAATTGCAGCCCTTGCCTTTTAAAAATGAACCACATAATATCATTCTGGCACAGGTTTACTAGGAAGGAAGTAACAACAGATTTCAGTGCAATCAATGTCCAAGTGTGTTCGCAACTGTTTCCTTGAAGACTACAGTAAATATCAGCAAACTGAACAATCAGAACTGTTCTTCATTAAAATGTCCTCCAAATCAAGATCAGTCATTCAAGACCCCACTATTTTTAAGACATTTAGCTTTTTCAGAGTATTGCAGAGCTTTCACAGAACTTGGGTTTCAGCAGGTGTCATCAGCACATTTGGATGGGAGATACCTTGAAATCCCAGTTATAGAATGGAAAAGATTGGAAATATTTGCTGTATTGGGAGCCCGGGGGGGGGGAATTGCCACCTATTCTTCAGTTGTATTCAAATCAATCATCTCAGGAAGTGGTAACGTATAGATGACAAACAATTTTACATTATGCGTTTGGTAGTTAAATTTGCACTAGCAGCTAAGAAGCAGCATTCTAGCCATATCAAGAATTATAATGTAGTATAAATTTTCATTCAGTGCTTTGTTACCCCAGGAGGATAGTATAAATAGCTATTCAGGGTGGTCACGTGACTCTCCACAACACGTTTCTCTTTTAATTAATGCATTGCTTTGGAAATTTTATATTTTACATATTGTAAAGACCTTTGGCTACGTACAATAAACCTGACTGTAAAAAGCAAGCAGGGAAATGTCGTGCAGCACCAGGAATGAGGAGGTTGAAAGCTGACAGGATCTGAATTTAAAGTTAGGCCTGGTGTTCAATCAGGAAATCCAGCTACAGATAACAAAGTGCTCTTCTAAATGGAGAAAATAGGGTTGTTGTTGTTTTTTAGAGAAGACAAGAAATAAAATCTTATATATTAATACAGAGGCCACAACCCAACAATTCTCCTTTGAAACAGCAGAGTATGCAGATACTTGTGATCATCTTACAGCCCAGTGAATGATGTTGTTGTCTTGAGCAGTGCTGATCACCTGTTCAGAGGGTGAACTCTGCTTCCAAACAGATCATCAGTGATGTCAAAGCAGACAACAAGAAGCAACCATTCAGCATGGATGGGCATTGCAACAATCCAGCAAGAAACAGTCATATGGTGCTTGTGGGTAGGTGAGGAAGCACGTGTTTTGGATCTGAAAGGTCATAGATTTGATTCCTGACTAACTGGGAGAGACCACTGCCTGAAATCCTAGAGGCTCACTGCCTGTCAGTGTGGGCAATGCTAAGGTAGATGGACCAAAGATCTAAAGTGGTTCCATATGTTTAGGAAGGAGGTGGCGGGGGCAGCCCTGGCAGGTCCTCCTGAGCCTCATTTCCATACCCTTCTGTTGGATGGCATGGCTTGTTAAGCAGCTCCTGTTGACTGGCTTCCTGACATCAGGTGTACTTATGGATACTATCCTGTTGCCAGTACTAAAGGAAGATTCAACTGCCAATTCAGTTAGGTACACAGAATGAAGGGAGAAGCCGCCTTGTCCTTTGCCTCAGCCACCAAAATGTTTTGGGCTGTCCCTTTGGTAGCATGATAGAAAAGCTGTATAAAGAACCGGCATTAATTTGCTGCTGAAATCTGAAGATGCAAAAAAACTGTTTGCATGTATGATCCTGTCACTTCTGAACTGTACTCTGAAAATTATGGTGGCTATAGTCAAATCCACACACTTTGCTGAATTTGCTTACGAATCACACTTACAGGGATGAGTGATGTTCTTGTCACATTTTAATCAAACCATCTGTGTTCTTGTGATATTTTAACCTTTTTTACTAAGCCATCTGTATTCTGATATTTTATTCAATTCATGCCAAACCATTTAAAATTGCACATAAGTATGGAAGGTGATAATTGCTATTTGTTAATCTTGATTTTCATTTCATCTCATCCTAAGCTAACTCGCTACAGCGTTCTGTTCACACAACTCTTTCATATCTGGGGAGTTTTCTCTTTCTTTTGCTAGCGAAATCATGAACAATACCGCTTAAAAGAAACACCCTGGGATTGGAAACAACAATGCCAGGGACATTCTTGGACATCTCCTGTTTCTTCTGTAAGTCATTCCTCTTGGTGTTCTCACTTCATATGATTGTGGCTCATCTCTTTACAATGACAGAGGAAGGGATCCATGCCTGACTTCTTTACACTTGAACATCATCATCGACACACAGAGGAGATAATGGTTTCTCCTGCTATCACAATGTGACTTCTCTTCCTGTTGAAACCATGTATGTATTTCTGGTGTACTGCCAGAGATAATACTACTGTAGTCTCAAGAAGTGTACAGTTGGCCTGCCACTTACATGAGGGTTCAGTTCCGGGGGTCTGTGCACAAAGGCAAAATCATGAAAAATCAGGAATCCCCAGGTCCGCCTCCGCTGGAGTTTCCAGAACCCTCCTATGACCTTCCCAAAGCCTGGTAAGCAAACTGGTCCCTGCCTTGCTGGCCTCTGAGATGCTCCCAAAGTCTTCATACTTCCTTCCCAAAGCCCAATAAGCAAGGCATCTCACTTACTGGTGTCTGGGAAGGAGGTGAGGGGGCTCTGGGAGCATCCCAGGGCTTTCCTGCAACCTTCTCAGAGCCCGGTAATCAAGGAAAACTGGCAGGGTACATGAGTGGGGGGGGGAATAAATAAACGTAGAGTAGGGAATAGCAGGTTTTTTCCCATTTCCCATTTCTTTCTTTATTTCACACACACGTTTAGGGTTGTGGTTGCATACATAAAGTGCTGCCCTCAATCTTCAAGCCAAATCTGAGTGAGGGCAGTCCTAGAAAGTAATGTTTCCTTCCTTCACTCTGATGTATTTTAGCTAAGAATGAACATTCCTATTTAGAATGAAGATAGAAAACAATGCTTCCTAATTCTGCCCTCACTTAGATTTTGCTTCAAGAAATACAACATAGAAGTGAAGGCAGAATGAAGAACAATGCTTCCTGTATGGAAACCAAAAACACTTAAGTGGAAACCAAAAACACTTAAGTGTTCTCCACAACCTGTAAATGGAAAGGATAACATGGGACTGGGACTAAGCCCTTTCGATAATCACTTCTGCCTTCACTTGCCGAATTTCTTGGAAATCCATATCCTTTACCAAATTGAAAAAGCCTCTTCAGTATAAAACTTGGGTTGTGCAAATTGTCATGCAAGCTTTTTCTTTAATTAAGAAGAGCAAATTGGATTTTTAATATGCAGACTTGGAATTAAAGTATCTTTCAAGATAAAAGGTTTGTGTTTTGCCATTTGTGATAAGCCTTTAATGTAAAAATGTGTACAAACAGAAGGGAGTTCTCCGCATCTATTAATACTTCTAGAGCAGCACAGCACTGTCCTTCCAAGACACGAGAAAAAAATCCTTTGCAGTGTTAAAAAGGAGGTATTCCACAGAGCTATAAAATGATTTGCGGGTTTGGAGAAGCACCTTTACAGTATAAGATAGTGAGAGAACCCATCTTAATTTAGCTTATCAATGAGAAGATGGAGGCAGGACTTGATAAGTACCTTCATAGATCAAAGATCCTTGATTTGAGGTGACTGCCTAAGCAGAAAAGAAGCCCATGACTGAAAGACAGAAAATTCATACTGGAAAACGGGGCAGATTTCTATGAATGAGTGTCTTTAGCCTCTGAGAAACCTTATCAAGAGTAGCCAGCTTATTCATCATCCTTTGAAGATTTAAAGCAAGCATGTTTTTCCTCCTTCCAGAATATATAATGTATTGGAAAATGCAGATTTGTTTTCTTCCTCTCACAATTTTAGACTAAAGAGCCCTTGAGTGAGATTTAAAAGCGCTAGCTGTATTTTGTGTGCCCCGTGCACACCACAGTAATTCGGCCAACTTCCCAATGCAAGGACAGTTGGCACATCTCGCCATGGGGCAAGATTCAGATGTTTCCCGCTGGATGTTAAAGAGAGTTGCAGGGAACCAGGGGTGCCAACTTGAATAAAATATTGTGGGGGGCCCAGGTAAGCCCTGCCCCACATAATTGATCACATGATGCAGTGCACCCACACCATTTGAATGGGAATGGCCATCAACTTTGTGATAGCCAATAAAAGATAGCCAAGTTCCCATTGAAATTAACAGATGCTAGAAGCTGACTTCCTGTGCTTTTTTTTTTAAAGGGAGGTTTCTTTTTTAAATGTTTCCATGTTGATTTTCTCATTAATTGATGAAGCATTGCCAGGTGGGCAGGAAGCATAAGATATTTTCAGCACAGTACTTGTTTAGTTTCCCTTGGATGAGAGAGAACACTTGAGGGTTACAGTGTCATTGTAATACTTGTCTTATTATTTGCATATTAGACGCCAAGCATTGTGCTGAAAGTATAGAAAAAGAATGACAAAACAATGTCATTCATCTTGAGGAGCCAATAGCCATAAATATTTGGTTTAGTTCTCTCCCTAGAGAATCCTTGATTTGTTGGAAACAAAGGCTTTGTTCAGACATTCAGGGCCTCTTAAGACATACTCTCCTGGTATGTCCCATGTAGGACCTTAAGGTCCTCAAGTGATAATCTTTTGGAGGTCCCGAGCAACAAAGACGTTAGGTTGGCCTCAACTAGGGCCAGGGCCTTCTCAATATTGGCCCCGACTTGGTGGAACAGCCTATCACGGGAGACCAGGGCCCTGCGGGATTTGGCATCTTTCCGCAGGGCCTGCAAGACGGAGCTGTTCCACCTGGCCTTTGGGTTGGTTTCTGTTTAATATTTATGCTTCATCTTTTATTGGTGGGTTATTTTGAAATTGAGACCTGCAGTTTTAATTGAATTTTAAATTTGTATTTTAATCTGTTATTTTAAATTGATCGTTTTTATGTTTTTTGTTGTGATTTTAATTGATGTTAGCCGCCCTGAGCCCGGTTCTCTGGCTGGGAAGGGCGGGGTATAAATAAAATTATTATTATTATTATTATTATTATTATTATTATTATTATTATTATTATTATTATTATTTAAGTATGTAAAATAAACACTTGGGTGGGGACAACAGGGACAGGCTGATTAGCCTCACCCTCTGACATCATTCTCACCCTCCTCCCTGAGTTGGAAGATGCCTGTCTGAAGTTTCCTGAGCTCAGGGGTGTTCCATGGGAGCATAGAGTCTCCATAATACAGCCCCCACCCCCACCCCCGCAGCTTCAGACCCTTGGAAGCCATTCTCATTGGGGTTAAGGTAATGCATTAATCCCTGCCATTTCCCATTTGTTTACCTAGCACAGAGGTCACCTGAAAAGGGCTTTGGTGACTTCTGTGCAAGCTGTAAGATCCCATGGGCTTGCTGGAAAGCTGTGACCTAGTGAGAATAAGGTAATTGTGCAGTAATATAAGGTAAAGGTAATATGTATGAGAGGCATAATTAGGAGGCTATATGTAGAGAGGATACAATATGAATGATCATGGAGGGTCTTTTAGGAAGGTGAGCCAAAGACAACACAATTTATCCAGAAAATATCATGAGTACTATTTCTGGTTATAATATATAGCTTTACAATTCAATCTTTTTTAAATTTCGCATTTCATCCTGCATAGATTCTCATTCCCCTATCTCCCATTAAAAATGACCAGGCAAAGTCTAATCAGTGCCTACCTAGATTAGAAAACTCTGATTTTATGTATAAATCTGATTTGCAGATTAAAACTAATCAAATCCCCCATTTTATCAAGAATCTAGCTGAGAAGAAGTCATTCTAATAAAATGTTTCAAACCTGTTTTCTTCAGAACAATTCATTAAATTTGGGGTGCCATTCTTTTCAAATATAGCTATAAGAGCGAACTGTTTCACATTTTAAAAGGAGGAGTAAAACACTATGTGTATACCACAGAGCCTAGGGCTTGCCGATCAGAAGGTCGGTGATTCAAATCCCCGTGACGGGGTGAGCTCCCGTTGCTCAGTCCCAGCTCCTGCCCACCTAGCAATTCGAAGTGCAAGTAGATAAATAGGTACCGCTCCAGCAGGAAGGTAAACGGCGTTTCCGTGCATTGCTCTGGTTCGCCAGAAGCAGCTTAGTCATGCTGGCCACATGGCCCGGAAGCTGAATGCGGGCTCCCTCGGCCAGTAAAGCAAGATGAGCGCCACAACCCCAGAGTCATCCACAACTGGACCTAATGGTCAGGGGTCCCTTTACCTTTACCTTAAGCACACAGACATATCTACTTTTGGGCAGCCGTGCAGTAATGTTGTAGGACCGGTTGGTATTATCCAAGTCATCCTTTGCAGAGCATTCCTCAAAGTATTCCAAGTGAGTGACTGTTTGATTTCCACCGTTTTCATTTGTAGGACAGGTTGCTAAGCAGAAAAAGGAAGTTGTGACATGCCCTGTTCTTGTAGCAAGATATCAAAAGGCTCCTGGAACAAGATGTGGAAAAATACACAGATATTTTTATATAAGCATCAATATTTTGTATCCTTTGCACTCTTGCAAAGATTGTTGCAAAAATTGATTGTTGGTCCGTTCCTGTTTTATTTTATTGCTTACATCTGGCAATATGTGGGCACAAAATGAAATATTTTGAAAGGCAAAACACTAATTTCTGAATGGGTAACAGTCCAGCAAATGTAACACTTATTTCAAAGGAGCACTTTTAGTTTCTGATCTAAAGTGAAAAACTCCTTAGTACAATGCAATTCAGGTTCAACAGAACGTGTTGAATTATCAACCACAATCCCAAGATCTCACTCCTGGTGAGTCACTTCCAGTTCAGACTCCATTAATGTATATGTGAAATTGGGATTTTTTTGCCCCAGTGGGTATTACTTTACATTTGCTTACATTGAACTGCTTTTGCCATTTTAATGCACATTCACCCAGTTCAGAGAGATCCTTTTGGAGTTCCTTTCAACTCCTTTTTTTCTTTTTTTACTACCCTGAACAATTTGGTGTCATCAGCAAACTTGACCACACTCATGCCTAGCCCCCGATAATTTGTGAACAGTTAAAGAGCACTGGTCCCAGTTCCAATGCAGATACTTTGCAGACTCCAATTCTTAGTACATCCATCTGTTTTCTGAACTGCCCACTTATTCCTGCTCTCTGCACTTTAACAAGTTACTGAAACATAGGAGAAGCCACTCTTACAAAAGCTTATAGTGCATACGATCAACTTTGAATGCACTATATAAATTCTTGATTCAAAAGACTCATTCGCCTGTAAGTTTAAATTCAGGTATGAATGCCAACTTGGTCCTCATCGATCTTTTGAAGAAATATAGTCATGATTTAACATTTATGAATGCCTTTAGCGACCGACCTGGATCTTTTGGATTAAGAAACTATCTGATGCACCACACATTTTTGTTGTTGCTGATATCGAAGCACATACTCAAGCTAAACGTACATAGAATAAGGTGATCTATTATTTGGCACGAGGAGCCTCTAGTTAAGAGAGTTCCCTATCTTGGCCCAAAATCAGTGTTCTTGCCTGGATGTTTTTCCCTGTGCTACGGAAGCCACCACATTGTAGGCTGAAGACTATTTCCCCCATTTACTCATACTCCTTTTGGTCACATGATACATACATGAAAAGGACTCTTCCTACATTAAAAGGCACATGCATGGAAGGAGGAGCAAGATTCTGCCTCATCCCTAACACCAGGACTGGCCCACCCATGAGGTGAGATGAAGCAACCGCCTCAGGCAGCAGGATCCACAGGGGCAGCAGACCCTGATGCAGATATTTATTTCATGCTTGTTGCTGGTGTAGATCTTCACGCACCCATTCTTCCCTGGTGCAGAGGGCTGGCCCTGCCCAACACACTTTTGGTACATGTATATACATGCATAGGTTCTGTTCTATAGGACAGTTGAATAGGCAGGGTACCCTATTTCACATAAGCCCTCCTCATAGGATGTGCCTGATGTGCATGTCAGAGGTAAGGCATGATCAGTAGATACACTCTCCTCCCTTCCCACCATGTACATTAATTGTAACATTAGAGTCTTAAAGAGAAACAAGTTGGGTTCATGAATGTATGTGCTTTCGAAGTTATGATAGAGACATGAGGGGCAGAGCTTTATTTGGCTTACACTTGTTTGTCTGTGTTTAATTCAAGAACTTATCACTTGCTGAGGACAAACAATGAGAGATGGTTCTATCATGTTTGCCTGTGAGCATTTAAGGGGCATCTGATTCACTGCAAATACAGAGAGAGTGATGAACTAGATGGACTCATGCAGCACAATTCAGAGATTCTTAATTGTCTTGATCATTGCAGAACTCTATTTTCTGTAGACATAGATCTGGCAGCGTTTCTTTATTGTTTATGTCTCTCTCATCATATACGCAGTTCTGCCTCGGATATGTGTTTTTTTTAAGAAGTGCCTGAATAATTGATTTTGTGCATAATATAAATACATATTTATATAGTATAATGTGTATAGATCTGCATACGTGTGCAAGAGATGGTAGGCCCCCATGTTTTATGGAGAGTTTTATTTTGGAGAAGCTGTCTCAAATCAGAGCTGCATTTTGGAAGGTGAAAAGTCATCAAAGCCAGCCAACAAGCACAGAGATAAATACCTTTTTATCTGTATTTGCAGTCGGCAAAAAAATCAGACTGATTAGCTGTTAGAGATGATGGCCTTGATTCAGAGAACCCACATGGCTACCTCACAGCAGGCAGCAGAAGATTTGGCATCTTGTCTCTAGAAATAGCTCTCAGCACCACACGGAGAGCTGATTTTAAATTCACCCAAGTAGTGTGTGATTCAACCTTAAAACATAGGGAAGCTTGTGGGGTGTGCAAAATGACCTTCCCTGAATGCTTTTGTATGATTTACTTGTACTAATGATCCTTGATAGCCTGTGAAAGCCGGTAACTTGTAGCTGATGTATACGTACATCCCACCTGAGAGGGAGAAGGCTGAAATACATTTGTCAGTTTAGAATGCAGCTTTCAGAGGGGCCAGCAAAGGAGGAATTTCCCACATGTTCAAGGCACCTCTTTTCTCTGTTCCCCATTTCTATGGGAGCCATGTTGGCTTACCAGATGTTGCTATTTTGCTGTGTACAGCCAAATAGGAACATCTCCTTCTGAGTCTTCCTTACAGAGTCCTGAGTTTTGGAGCAAGCCAGGAATAAGCAATATTTTTAATGACAGTCACAGGGCAGGGAGTTATTCTTATTCAAGTTGGATAAACAAATAGGACAGAAATTCAAATGCACTCTCCCCACCAGGAAACTGCCCCTGTTAAAAGCAGCTTTCTGGGTATCTTCTACCACATGTGGTGGACTTGTAAAGAGGTAAAGGTTTTCTGGGAAATGGTATATAATGAGTTAAAGAAAATGTTTAAAAATACTTTTGTTTTAAAAAAAAAACCAGAAGGCTTTTCATTGGGTATAGTGGGGAAAGAGATACCAAGGGAAGATAAAAAAAATTGTTTATGTATGCAACAACTGCTGCAAGAATTCTTTTAGCTCAAAAATGGAAACAACAAGAAGTACCAACGAAAGAAGAGTGGCAGATGAAGATGATGGACTTTGAAGAACTAGCGAAGCTGACAGGAAAAATACGAAACCAGCATGATCAAGTATTCCAAAAGGACAGGAGTAAATTTATATGAAACAATTAACATCACTAGCGGGGTTGTCTGAAGATTTGTAATGAGAATTTTTATACCCTTCTATATTTTTTAATTTTGAGCTATTTTGTAAAGATTATAATTAGAATTGAAAAACGTACAAAATGCAATGATACTAATTTTGAAAACCATGAGGGAGGGGGGAGAGAGAGAGAGAGAGAAGCCTGCTGAAACTTCCTAGAGCTTGGAGACGTGAGCATGTGCAAGATGATTTTGTACAGCAGCCTTCACCAAACCAGTGCCCTCAAGATGTTTTGGACCACAACTTCTATCTGCTCCAGCCATAACAACAAGGGCATCTGGAGGACATCAAGTTGTTGAAGGGTGTTGCACAGGGCCCAACATGTTTGAGAGAGGAGAGTATACACTGAATGGTAGTTTTGCCAGCCAAGAGTTGTAGGGTACCCCTGTGTCACTGTACTTGTTGCATGTTGGTATATCTTAGTACATAATTAGAAAATTATATCACATCATTTTCTAGACCATACTTGTATGCACTTTATTCCAATGTCATAACGGTGGTTCATGTTAAAAATAATAATTTCAGTGTTAGCGTTGCTAATCAATAGAGACATATGCACAATCACACCTGCCTGCAAGCAGTCTTCTTATCAGAGTCCTCCATTTCTTATGGTCTCATTTTGTTACCATTTAAGGACCAGATCAGGTGTTATGTAAGCAGTTCAAAGAGGCTGCCAGTCTATCTGCTCACATGGTTATCTCATAATTTTTCACAAGCAAATGATGGGCCGTGTTGAAGGCACTGTGCTATGATGGGGAAGGATGCAATCATTGCTGGTTGCCCTATTGTTTTATGGCAGTGTAGCAACCAAGAGGGAAACTTCAGGGCAAGGAGGAGTTGCAATTCCTATAAGATTCTTCCTGAAGAAGTGATCTTATCAAGGTTAACATCAGAAACGTAAGTGCAGAGTGAGGCCTACCACAAACTTTCATGGCTGACCAGGTTTATCCTGTAAAAACTGAACTGGAATTGCTCCAGATTTCTGACTATACTACATTGATGCTACAAGGTATGCTGTTCAGTTTGACCTAGCTATTTCAGCTTGGGAGCCCTCTTGGAGATACAGTGGTACCCTGGGTTACATACGCAATCCATTCCAGGTCATGGTATGTAACGCGGGCGTGCGTATCACGAACGTAAGGAAAAAAACCAGAAGAAGTGCGATTTGAGAGCTTCTGCGCATGTGTGAAGTGCGCAGAACACTTCTGCACTTCTGGGGGTCGCACCCGCTCCGGAAACACTTCTGGGTTGCGGGCGTTCGCAACTCAAACGTCCGCAACATGGGGGGGTACGTAACCCGGGGTACTACTGTATCTTGTTTTATGAGTCTATCCAAGGCGGTTAGCTCAGTTGTTTACCGGTAGTTGGTTTAGGAATGGTGAACAAAGATGAAACTGAGTAGGGTCAGGTCAGATTTTAAGCAGGACTAAGTAAGATTTCTCTTTAAAGCGTTGCGCTGGTGGAGTTTAATTTCTAATTTCAGAAAGAGAGTGCAATGTGATTTCTGGTTAAAAAGCACAGCTCACCCTAGGAAACCACTATATATATATATATAGAGAGAGAGAGAGAGAGAGAGAGAGAGTGAAGATACCCACCCCTAATCTTCCTAAACAGTGTCCCAAGGGACTATGAATGTTGTTATCACTCTCTCTTTTTAATTGTGGGATTTAGGAACACATGCACACCCAATTGGTCAGCAGACCAGAAAGATAGACTTTCTTCTCTTAAGGACGCTTATTGGAATTAAAGGGGCTCATTCACACCAAACGTTATATGTTTTCTCTGGTAGGATCACTCATCAGTTGAATACTCTGACTTTGAGGTTTATCCTTAACTACTTGCTATTCATGATCGGGCATAAGCAATCAACCATTTAGGCTATAACTTTCTGAAAGAAAAATGTAAGTTATGAATACAAACTAAACCTTATTGTTTGCGAAGCATTTCAGTTCATGCATGAACACCTTTGCTCTTCAAGCCAATCTGATTACTGGAGCGTATACCGCCAATACTTGCAAGGACAGAAGCTGATATGCAAATGGCAAATAATTAACAGGTACCAAGACAGTCAAACTCGGCAGCTTTTCAGGACTGAATAGTGTTTTCTAGCAGTTTTCAGTGTGCTAATTGGGATACAAAAAGATCAACACATTGAGCCCCTCACAAACATATGTTGTTTTGTAGCATTCAGATTTCCTTAATTAAGCTACATACTCTGTTTTTGTTTGAAACCGTATGCAGTTAAGACAAATAAATCAACTAGTGCCAGGTTTATGACTGCTTTGAAGTTCACTCTCTAGTGCAAGTCTCTTTTGTAAATCAATATTTAGCTAAGTTCTTACCCCATCACTTCTCAGGTTCCTGCAATAAAATATGTGGGGCAAGTTTTATTCTCAGTGCATGTGATTTTGTACCAGCTACACAACTATAACCCTATTCATGCATTACTCATGTGCTGCAGCAGGGCCACCTGGAACTCCCATGTGTTAGCAGCTGCTCAGGCCTAGGGGCTCCGTTTCCCAATGTCCCCATTCAGCATGTGGGTGTCGGGAGTGGGACTAACCTGGGGGTGTGACATCAGAGGTAGACGCACGAGCATGACTCCACACCTGTTTTAACATGTGAGTGCCCTTCACATGAGTAATGTGTGGTGGGACTCCATTTAATCTTCCAACTGTTGAGTGGCCATATCAAGGAAGGAAAATAAAGAGTTCCATCTAGCCATTCCTTCTACTTCATCTGTATTAGAAGGCTTGACTGAGAAGTGACAGGAAGAAGTGTGCATGCATCTGAAGACGTGTGCATGCACACAAAAGCTCATACCAAGAACAAACTTAGTTGGTCTCTAAGATGCTACTGGAAGGAATTTTCTATTTTATTTTGTTGTGACAGGAAGAAAGTTTTTGGAGAAGCAGAAAAAGGATTCTGTACTTCTCAGTCACACACCTACGTTGCTGCTAAAAATGAACCTATTCTCCCCTCTTTCTACATGATTGGAACAGACCCATGTTGAAGCATACCAGTCTCAAACTACCATTTGCATCGTTTGCCGCAAGAAAGTGACTCGTATAGGGACTTGTTGGAGCCCTGCACTGATGGCTACTGTCCTCCAGCCACATGCTGCGAGCACCCTAAGGGAACGGCTCCTTTGAATCATTTCCACCTTTGATGCCTCCCTGCACAACAACGCAATGTGTTGGATTGTGTACGTTTCCCCCCCCCCATTGCATGTTGCTACAGAAGCTGAAGTTACATTTTACAATAGTGACCACACAACTGAAAGCCCAGATTGCACAATTCAATTCCCACTTTAATCAGTGGAAAGACTCCCATTGATTTCAATGAGAGCTAGATCACTCCCTCAGTCTATTAAGGGAAGAAAGTAGGACATAATCTGTATTTCTGATGGGCACTGGTTATTCCCTCCCCCTTTCCTGGTTATGTCTTAAGCCTTGACTGCTCTCCTTAGCTTGATTGCCTTGCCTGCTATCTCTGATTGAATTTCATGAATCATTTATAATACATTTAGTTTAGCAGAAGCTGTTTATGGCAAGTTTACAAGGGATAATGCAGTCCTTCCTTCATAGGCTGACATATAGATATCGGGCTGTATATTTAACCAATATTTATTACAACAGGGAAATGAAACAATTTTTAAATTTATGATCACACATCTCCCTTCCAGATTTATACTCGGGATTGATTTAAACTGGTTCAGCATTCACTTCTGTACTTCATTTATTCGGTCATTGATAACATTCAGCTGCAGCTGGATGTGAAAGCAGAAACAACCTTATCCACGGAGGATATCAGCATGAGAATTATACTTGAGTGACAGTGGTGAACTGTGCTTAGTAACTGCTAAGTAGCCTGCCTTCCTAAAAAGATGCAACTGGAATACTCAAAGTGTTCCAGGAAACAGAAGGTCACCTACACAAAAGAATACTGTAGGCATTTGCGCTGTTTAACTGTGCCACATAAGAAATAAACAAAAGGGGGAAAACAGATGAACAAAAGAAGATAGTAATAAAATACAATGATTAAATGTTCAATTACAAGAGTAAGGGCATTTCTGCACAAGAGCTTATCAATGGCGCCTTAGCACTCACACAGAAATGTGGGAAGTGGCACAGAAAAGATAGTGTGTTGGCAAAGAATCTACTTCCAAATAGCCTTGGTTAGGGTTATATTTCGTAAGTGTGTCCACAGACCCCATGATTTACCCTGTTTAATTTGAAAATAAATTCCATTCTGTTTGTGAGTCATTCCATGCACTCTCTGCTTTGATCTGCTTTGTATTAAACAAAGCTCTCATTCCCCCCCCCCCATTCACTGAAAATGGCTATAACTCTTTTCCCTTTTGGAAAAAGTGGATTGAATTTGTAGGTGCAGGACCACCTCCAGAGTGGATTAAGCCTGTCAAACTGTAGTCAGATGCATCCCCGAGTTTTCATGTAGTTTGATGTTTTAAGCAAAGGAAACGTATATAACCTTTCCATACTCTGCCAGAATTGGGTCAACTTGGAGGCATGATCACTTCTGAGTGAGCAACTTTTTGGGGTGGGTACAATAAAAACAGGGGGTAAAGGTGCCAGGAAAAAATAAAATGGTCCCCAGCAAAGACTGATTAAGGGAAATCTTACTCCTAGCAACAACCCTCTCTTCCCAAAGGTCAATGGTAGGGATGAGCTCCCCCCCCCACACACACACACTATTTTGGGGTTTGTGTATAGAATGGAAAAGAAAACAATCACTTTCTGCTATATTATTTGAACAAACTAGGCTGCCTTAGCCAAAAGTTCCCAGATCCCAGCCTTTCTTGGACTCCTGATAAGTTGGGTGGGAGCTGCAATAGTCCTCAGCTTGTGGCTCTCTGGGCTGCTGCCTGAAATTACTAAACCTAACTAGCAAATGCTGACCTTCTGGCTAAAGATTGAACCCTGAAAGTGATGGAAAAAGTCAAAGACATGAGAAAGATCAATTGAACTGCCGAGGTAGGTGAGCTTGGGAATAACAAATGGATCCTTTTCTGTACCCTGCTTCCTGAAGAGATTGAGCTGTGACCACCTTGTAATCCACACTGTGTCACTTCCTTACCCTGTCAGCGTATTTCCCCCCACATGCCTGATGGCTTGCTGAAGTACACTAAATTGGTAATAACTGAGACTTTGTATGAGCAGCAACTAAAATGGATCAATGAGGTCAGACTAAATAAGGTCTAAGCAGCTTCCCCTAAGCATAAATGGTGTAAACAAAAGCACTGGGCTGATATCTACAAATTTGGCATGCTAGCGGAAGCCAGCGCGAGGGCTCCTTCTAGCACAATGGGGCTTTCCCTCTTCTCTTCTCCCATACGTTCTCTGCACCTCCCCCAAATCCGCTCTGGAGGATTAGGAGAACCCCTAGAACAGCATATGGGGAAGGAGAGGTGGGATACCGGTAGTTTCATCTGGCAAGCAGAAATGCTTGGGCCAATGAAACAATAAGAAGAATGTCACATTGAATTCCTCCCACTGCCATCTATGTGCACCATGAATTTTCATTCTTAATGCCACAAAAATAAACACTGTGGCCTCCGGCTCAGGGGCTCCAGGTTAAAATGCCATGGCACATTTTATTCTGCTGTCCACAGAGGTTTATGGTTTTGCTCTTTAACTGGTAATGAGAGACTTGTAAAATGAGTTCCAAAACAAACACCTTAGTGGGGTTCATAACTCAAGCCAAATAAACATCAGAAGAAGTATGGGAGTTACTAGGGCTCCAGTCTTCACTGAGGCAGAGGGATTTGAACTGGAGATGCTAGTGAATTCTAATGTGATTTTGCCTGGAAAAAATATTTTATCTACACAATAGTTAAACAATGCAGGCAGCTGAATCCTCTGAAAAGGGTTTTGCAACCACAGCAATCTGAATACGTGGTCCCTTTTATAGAATCCTATAGGTTTGGATACTAGGTTTATACTCTCTGCATAAGGGAACCTTGCAGCGGGACTGCCCAAATCTCAGGTAGCAGCAGGAGTCAGGATAACTTTGATAGTTGCATTTATTGAACAGATCAGCATAGCATCTAGGATTTGTTATATAGGCAAGCTTAAGACTCTAGTTTTAACTAATTCCTACTGAAATATGGAGGAAACCACACCTAGAAAGGAGAAGGGAGTTTCTATTACAGACCGGGAATGTCTCTTAGAGGTGACAGATACTCTACATTTACTCCCTCTGACTTTGAACAGTCAAACTTCCAGACTGAAACAAACTTCGGAGGTTGGGAGTAAGAGATTTAAGTACATGACTCTGTTAGGGGCAAGTCTTTACCACATCCTCTTAATAAAGTCATTAAACTGGGCAGGGCTGTACTATTTGACCACTCCTAATTTGGAAACTCCTAGTTTGGCCAAACTGCGGGAGGCAGTGAAAGATAGGCATGGCGTGCTCTGGTCCATGGGGTCATGAAGACACAACTAAACGACTGAACAACAACAACAACACAATTTGGAAACCTGTCTCCTGGGGGTCTACAGAGACTCAGATTGTTGTGAAAAGGCTTGGGACAATGGATCTTAAAGAAGCCATACACATTGCCCCTTGTACTTCCTGAGACCCTATAATGCATTTAACAAGAGTGCTTTAGACTCTTTTGTTTCTAGGAAAGTAGAGGATTTGCATGCAAAAGGTTCCAAAGTTCAATCCTCAGCTTCTCTAGGTAAGACAGGGAGAAAATTGTGCCTGAAATGCTGGGGATCTCCTTCTGGTCAGTGTAGACAATACTGAGCTAAATGGTCTGATTCAGTATAAGACAGTTCCCAATGTGTTTATTTCCTGCATGTGAAATGGGATTCTGTGTGTGTGTGAATTTAATGTTGGGGCAGCATAGGGGTACTTTACAGCCTACTTTCAAAACCACCATGGCTGTGATCTGGTTCTGCATATAGGAAATGAGCAAAAAAAAAAAGGAGCAGTAGCAAAGAAGTTGTGGCACTAACAACTTCTTCAACAAAGAGTTGTGGCACTAAACAGGGAAATGCAATCAATTCTGTATCAATAGATTGGAAGCCTATGGATTCTTATTATTGCAAGTCTCTTTGTAGAAAGGAAAAATCCTCAAGCAGTGCTTGCATGGGAAGACCTTCTTTGTCAAAAGATAAAATTGTCATGTATACTTCTCCAAGGAGAAATCGAATATAGCCATTAGCTTTCTAACACAATGAGTTCCAGTTTCATATATTCACATGCACTAATCATGTGCGAAAAATGTGTGGTTGTCAATCCATATGCATATGTCTTTTCCAACCTTGATGGGCATTTAATACTTCAGCACTGAGAAATCAGTATTTGACATTCATAAATTCAGTTTCTATTAACTTAACTTTTTTACATATTCAACCAGAATGGGAGAAAATTGTTAGAATTTTGACTGAAGTTCCTGACACAAATTATATAAACTGAAGTTCTTATAGGATCAAAATCTGAATTTAAATACACATGAAAGGGGGGAAATATTCGATCTGATTCCTCAGTTCCAGGCGATTCCCTCCCCCCCCCCCCCAATTTACCTGGAGTAGAAGCACTGCAAAGGTATAGCACCTTAAAAGGAAAGAGACACGAAAAAATACACATTTCCAAAGAGAGAGAAATGCACATACAGTTTGATCAAGAGTACGAATCATCCGGGTATTAATATTTATGACAGCAAACCCAAGGATTTCTGAAGCTTTAAAACACAGTCTAAGGATTAATATTTATTTTTGAAGTGTGCTTCATGTTGCTTCAACCCATCATATATTTCTTTGAAAATTGTTGTTTTCTGAAGTGGCCTTAGCAATGAAAATGGAACTTTTGGCAACCATTCATTATCATCTGCCTTTCAGCAAAGATCAGTCAGCTTCTTAATAACTCAGATTATGTACGTTGCCTACGTAGCACCATATGTCAAAGTACTGTAATAGCAGAAGGTCTGTTTAACCTTCAAAGGATATAAATAGCTTTGCTGTCAGTTCATTCCCTTTATTTTGTTTACCTTGTTTATCTCCCCCCACCCTCCAAACTACTGGGCATTTTGGAAAAAATCACACAGTTAACCACCAAACTGCCTCCATTGGGATTGGAGAGAATAAGGAAATGGAATGGAAGCATTTAAATGAGGAAACTGACACTATAAATCTCAAGTGCTATTAATCAGGAAATACCTATGCATCATCTTTACAGCCTGGCCTTCAAAAGAAAACACATCCACTGCCTGTCACAGCCTCATCTGCATGGTGTTGAAGAAGAGCACTGGTGCAAAACCAAAAGTGCTTCATCTCTCCTGTGCACCACGGACCTTTTACACTTATGTCAGGACTATGGTTCAAATGAAATTAAGCATGTAATGCCCACAAGGACTATGGGGTGTGTGGCTGGTGAGGGGGGAAATTAACCCTTTGCACCCACTGTGGCCTCAGTCCAAGTCATCCTGCCT